>NC_035436.2:111773036-112075009 GCF_002127325.2 Helianthus annuus
GTTTTATTAGAAACACACATTAACAGTGTGTGAAACAAAAATCTGGGTGCAGAAGGAAAATAACCTTTTTGTAAGGTATCCCTTTTAGGTTGCTCAGCATAGCCCCTGTTTATGAAATCCTTTTTCAACTCGTCTTTAGAAAATGAGGTTTTTCCTTTCAAATCATCGAGTTTAAAGATTTCAGAAATGGATAGTGGAGAGATTGAACCTTCTTACCCTGTATCGAGGAGTTGATGGCTGAGATGATGTCTCCTTGTTTTTCAAGGGTGGCATTCTTCCAGAACTCTCTCTGGGTTTGAAGATAAATGGGAGCGTCTGCTGTTATCAAAGTTTTGTACTTTGATGCAGATAGGGTATCCAGGATGGAGTCGAAGGTGTTGTCGGTTGTGGGTTTTGTGAGTATACCCACATAGTTGTGAGGAGATTTGTAGCGAATCTCCGTAGTTTCAGCGGCCATTTGAGTGGCGTCTGATGGGGTGGAGGAAAAAAATGGTTTTGATTTTGACTTCGATTTTGATTTCGTCATTTTTGATGAAGAAGATCGAAGAAAGTTTTTGGAGTTATGAGAGGGAAACTGCTTTGTGAAGAGAATGTTTGGAATTCAATTCGACAGTGTGAGCCTCTGTTTGGGTTTAATCAGGGTTTTATTTTAGGGAAAAAGTGAATGCTGATGTGGCAGCAGTTATAATGATCTGACGGCTAAAAACTGACCACGTGCCAACCCCTGATGGAATGGTAAATAATGGAAGACAGTTGTTTTGACAATCACTGATGGATCAAGCATCAGTAGTTACAACGGTAATTAAATGAAGCAGTGGGTGATTTTTACCATCAGTAGATGCTTTTACTACATCAGTGGATGGCATATCAGTGGATAGAACAATGATTTTGAACATCAGTGTTTTTCAAGATTTTAAAGGAGCAGGGATTGACTTTGAGCAGTGGACAGACTTTAGAGAGCAGATGTTGAGGCACAACAGTATTTTAGGTACAACAGTGGTAGAGAATAAAATGAAGACTTTTATTGCAACAACTGATAGTGCAGCAGTGTTTTAACTTTTGACAAATAATGTTAGCATTTGCTTTTTCAGATGTAGAAATTGATTTTGTCTTGTGAAAGCACAATATCTTATCTAACATCTGTTGAGCACCAGAGATGCTATTCTTAACAAAATACATTTTAGATGTATATTATCAAGATTAAATTGCCAGCAGTTATCTACAGAGATTTTGTTCAAGGTTTTGCCAAATGTCCATCATTCCAGACAGTGGTTTAGCATCCCAGATGATGAAGACATTTCTACTAGAGCTACTCATTTTGTGTCTAATTACTTGAACTAGAACATGAGTATCTCAGTAGTTCAAAATCAATTTGCAATCAATTTATGATCTGTGATAACCAAACTTGAGCTTAACATGACCTTGATATTGTGTGCCATTTTCTTTTGATCAGATTTAAGGATAGTAATTTCACACAAAAATAAGGAAATTGCATCCTGACCACAGATGAACTTTTACTATCAAAAATGAGTAAAAGTACAAAATATATTTTATAAAAAGTGATATATATATCTGGTTTTATTGAGAGAAAAACACCTTTTTAAAAAAAAATTAAAGGAAGTTTTGAAAATCATCAAAAGGATCTGACAGCTGTTCAATAAATTCATGATCATATCATTCTCAAGTTATTTTGACCATTGTTTGGGGTCATTTTCTTGTCAATTGATTGTAAATTCTTCTTTTAAGGACAATCACTGGAGAAACCATTGTTACCTGAACGATTTCTGTATTTGAGGGAAGCACACAGTTGCATGATGACCATTGTTTTACCCAATTGTGACCTCATAAGTGTTTTATGCTTATACTCCTTTTCTTATGGCTTTAAGAGTTGTGAGATAAGCACACTTTTGAGTTTTGTTCACTTTCTTCTTTTCCCTTTTTACCCTTTCCCATTCACATATTCAGAAATACTCACTGGGAGATTTTATTTTGAAGAAGCGTAGTCCAGAATCATTTTGAAGTAATGTTTTGAGAGATCTAGCCACATTTGTGTATGTTTTATTACCAGATCTCACATTACGTATGATTTGGACTGTTTTGACACCTTATTTTCTTAATGTGTTTTGACAAAGTTGATTTGATCCTTTTGAGGATTCTCAACCTGCCTTTGAACACATAAGAAATTTTGATTAAAGCTGTATTTCCCTCTTTCTATGTCAGTAGAACACTAGTGTTTAGATGAACATAGGTTTTGCTGATCTGAGGTGCATACTTTAGTGTAAAATATGAAAACATCACAAATTTCATAACAACAGTTGAAATCAATTTTTGAATGAAGATGAACACACCATAGTTTTCAGATAAGTTTCCAGATCTGGAAACTATGAGTGATTTGTGCATGACATCACCAGTTGTATGAGATTTGTGAATCTTATGACATCTTGGTTGTTTTACAGAGCATTTGAGTCATCACTTTGAATGTGATTTCTCGTTACTCTGTTTTTCAACTAAAATACGACCAACCTTAGTATCAATGAATTGTGAGCTGAACTGTTATGTCAAATTGATTGTTAGATCGAATTTGACTGTCCAAGCTCTGATACCACTTGTTAGGATCGGAGGCTCTCATGATTGTGTTTGTTTGTATATTTTGATCATTCAGAGACTATTAAACAGTGAAAAGTGCAGCGGAAATGGATACAAACTTTGTAAACACAAACATAAAAGAGAATAGTATGTTTAAACACTTGTTTTACTTTGAGTCGAATGATTACAATGAAAATCAAAATATTACAAGCATGCTTACAATACTATGCTCCCCCTCAGCCTGATACCCCAAGGTTGGTTGCACAAGATGAAAGGATTGGACTGAAGAAGAAGAATCCACTCAGTCAATAAAATGTAACAGTACAGAGTACTGTTCCATTTATAGGCAATCCAATCCACTGACGCATCTCAGCTGACGTCACCATGAAAATGACATCTAACAACCTAACAAACTCTATCTACTGATCTATACAACTACTGCTTTGCTAACTACTGATATTATATTGTATTACATGAGATAAATATAAACTGCTGCTGCTGCATCCTTCCACTGCTGTGAACCCAGCAGTACTTGTCATGATCAGCAGTGCTTGAACCAAGGCAGTAGATTGAGCAGCAGAGCTATTAGTCTTCATCAGTCCTTGTGTAGAATCAGCAGTTGTAGGTCAGCAGATGTTTATAGAAGCAGTACTTTGGAGCATATCAGATGTTTGAGCCACATTCAAGGGGAGAGCAAAGTGTAAACTGCTGTTTATTTGAAGTCCTCAGATGTGATCCGGTTTTGGCTTTACATTATCTGTTCCTCTGGTAGGGTTCAATCCCAACACAACAATCAAGCTGGGAACGGAGCAGGAAATGGTCAAAGAATGGGTTGCTTCAACTGTGGTGACATTGGGCATTTTAAGAGAAACTGCCCGGAATTGAACCAAGCACGGGGAAGGGTCTTTAACATCGAAGCGAGGGAAGCGCACCAGGATCCCAATGTTGTTGCTGGTACGTTCCCTATAAACCAACGCTTTGCATCCGTTTTGTTTGATACTGGTGCCGATTATAGCTTCGTGTCATTAGAATTTAAGAATATGCTTAGGTTAGCCGCTAGTAAATTAGATATCATGTACTCGATTGAATTGGCTAATGGAAAGCTGGTTGAAGTTAATGAAGTTGTCAGAGGTTGTATGATCGAGTTGGGAGAACGTGAGTTTGCTTTGGATCTACTGCCAGTCAAGTTGGGAAGCTTCGACGTGGTAGTAGGGATGGATTGGTTATCGAGTAAAGCGTGATACACTTTTAAGAATCATCAGCTGCCTGAAAGCCCGAAAGTGTTTACAAAAGGGATGTGCTGCCTTCCTTGCACACATCGTGGATAAGAAAGCTGCAGAACCGAAGATCGAAGACATCCCTGTCGTGAGGGAATATCCGGAAGTCTTCCCAGAGGACTTGCCAGGATTGCCACCCTAGAGGCAAGTAGAGTTCCATATTGACTTGGTCCCAGGCGCCGCGCCCGTGGCTAAGGCACCCTATAGACTTGCACCGTCAGAGATGTAGGAATTGTCGACACAACTTCAAGAGTTGTTAGACAAGGGATTTATCAGACCAAGCTTCTCACCTTGGGGAGCTCCAGTCCTGTTTGTCAAGAAGAAAGATGGTAGTTTTCATATGTGCATTGACTACCGGGAGTTGAATATGCTGACTATCAAGAATAGATACCCTCTGCCAAGGATTGATGATCTATACGACCAACTGCAATGTTCAAGCTTTTACTCTAAGATCTATCTACAATTAGGTTACCATCAGCTAAGGATACAAGAGGAAAGTATCCCGAAGACAGCCTTTAGGACTCGTTATGGACACTACGAGTTCCTAGTTATGTCGTTTGGGTTGACAAACGCGCCAGCTGTTTTTATTGATTTAATGAACCGAGTCTGCAAGCCGTATCTCGAGAAGTTCGTGATTGTGTTTATCGATGATATTTTGATTTATTTAAAGACGAAGAATGAACACGAACAACATTTAAGAGCCATTCTGGAGTTGCTGAAAAAGGAACAGTTGTATGCCAAATTCTCGAAGTGCGAATTTTGGTTGTGTGAAGTCAAATTTCTTGGACATGTAGTGAATGGGGATGGGATTCATGTGGACCCCACCAAGATTGAGGCGATAAAGAATTGGGAAACCCCAAAGACGCCAACCGAGATTCGTCAATTCTTAGGTTTGGCTGGGTATTATCGAAGGTTCATCGAGGATTTTTCAAAAATCGCTCAACCACTGACACTCCTCACGCAGAAAGATAAGAAGTTTGATTGGGGAATCAAATAGGAGGAAGCGTTTCAGTTGTTAAAAGACAAGCTCTGCAATGCGCCAATCTTAGCACTACTAGAGGGTACAGAAGATTTTGTGGTATATTGTGACGCCTCGCGTCAAGGATTGGGTTGCGTGTTGATGCAACGCCAGAAAGTTATAGCTTACGCGTCGCGCCAACTGAAAATGCATGAAAAGAACTATACCACGCATGACTTGGAACTAGGCGCAGTGATATTTGCATTGAAGATCTGGAGACATTATCTATATGGGATGAAATGTACAATCTTCACAGATCATAAGAGTCTGCAGCACATATTCGACCAGAAAGAGCTGAATATGAGACAAAGACGCTGGGTTGAATTATTGAATGATTACGACTGCGAGATCAAGTACCATCCAGGGAAGGTGAATGTGGTCGCCGATGCCCTAAGTCGAAAAGAGAGGATCAAGCCCATAAGGGTTAGGGCTTTGGAGATGATTATTCAGACAGATCTTTCACTGCGCATTCGTGCCGCACAGAAAGAAGCTCTTAAGGAAAGGAACATTAAAGAAGAATATCTCCGTGGGATGGAGAAGCAGTTAATACCAAACGAGGAAGGAACGTTATGTTTCATGAAAAGGATTTGGGTTCGTCTGTTTGGTGGTTTGAGAAAAGTTATTTTTGATGAAGCTCACAAATTGCGGTACTCTATCCATCCAGTAGCGGATAAGATGTACCAGGATCTTAAAGATTATTATTGGTGGCCTAGGATGAAAGGCGATGTTGCTGTTTACATAGCAAGTGTTTGACATGTGCCAAAGCAAAAGCGGAATACCAGACGCCTTCAGGACTTCTGCGACAACCTGAGATTCCCAAGTGGAAATGGGAACAAATTTCAATGGATTTTATAACGAAGTTGCCAAGAACGCCAAAGGGTCATGATACTATTTGGGTAATAGTGGACCGATTAACGAAATCTGTGCACTTCTTACCCATCAGAGAGAAAGATAACACGAGCAAATTGGCTGAAATTTACATGAGAGAAATCGTTGCACGTCATGGAGTGCCTCTCTCGATCATCTCTGATAGAGACGGAAGGTTTGTGTCAAGGATTTGGCAGTCCTTCCAAGAAGCTTTTGACTCACAATTGAATCTGAGCACTGCATTTCACCCACAGACCGATGGACAAAGCGAACGGACTATTCAGACCTTGGAAGATATGCTGAGAGCATGTGTTATGGATTTGGGTGGTAGCTGGGATAAACATTTACCATTGGTCGAATTTTCATATAACAACAGCTACCACACCAGTATTGGTGCTGCGCCATTTGAAGCTCTATATGGCTGCAAGTGTAGATCGCCGCTTTGTTGGTCTGATGCAGGTGATAGACAATTGGTTGGTCCTGATGTGGTCCAGGAAACCACAGATAAGATTGCACAGATCCGAAATCGCATCAAGGCGGCTCGCGATCGACAAAAATGCTACGCGGATAGAAGAAGGAAACCTCTAGAGTTTGAGGTAGGTGACATGGTTTTATTAAAGGTATCACCCTGGAAGGGTGTGGCACGCTTCGGGAAGCGTGGAAAGTTGAATCCGCGGTATATTGGTCCATTCAAGGTTTTGGAAAGAATTGGGTTAGTAGCATACAAGTTGGACTTACCTGCCGAGCTGAATGGTGTTCACGATACATTTTATGTATCAAATCTGAAAAAGAGTCCAACGCAAGATACTGTTGTCATTCCCGCAGACGAGATTCATATTGACGACATGCTCCATTTTCTCGAAGAACCCGTTAAGGTTACGGATTGGAAGGTGAACAAAACCCGCCGGAGCAGTGTCAAACTCGTCAAGGTTCGTTGGAATGCAAGACACGGTCCAGAATACACCTGGGAGCATGAGGACCGAATGAAAGATAAGTACCCCCACTTATTTCCCAAGACCCCTGCAACTAGAAGCAGAACCTAAAATTTCGGGACGAAAATTTTCTAACGGGGGAGAATGTGACAACCCTCACCAAACCAGGTATCCATACGAATTGATTAATATTTAATTAATGCTTAATTACTGTGCTTGCTTACAATTGTGGTTAAACTGCTACTTGAATTCTGATACATACATATACATGCATCATACCTTATTGCTGTCACTCCATTATTTACATACAAACTATAGTGACAAACTTGATGCACAAAAAGCACAGTAGCACAATGAACGGATAACCCATCAAACATGCTGATATAGCCAACATCAGACAGACACTGTCTCTAAGGCCAGTATGAGCCGGGAATAGATCACTACACTAGTAGGGAGTGTAGGGAAATGAGGATTGTAGAACTGCGTCACTAGGTAATAGTTATAGTGACCGGATGTGCCTAAAACATGTTTTAAACACAAAATTCTGCACTCTACCACAAAATTCAGCATTTAAGCTAACTAGTAAAGTGCAAAAACATGGAAAAATAATACTAGACACTTTCCAAAGTGTCGGGAATTCTTCGTGTCACTAAAAATAACATTAAGGACACTTTAAATGCTTATTAAGCACTTTAACGGATCAGTATCCAACCGAACAACCGAACTTTACCCGGAACATAAAAATATTGTCAATGACATTGTTTTTCCTTTTCTGAGCCAGTTAGGGTCCCCGAATACCCTAACACTCGTTATAAATTACAACACACATAATACACTAATTAATCACCTAACTAACATAACTAAACTCTAACCATCTAGTTGAAATCCAACTAGATAACCCCCCCCCCAACGATCGGCCCCCTCAAGAGGAGACACACCTCCTACAATTTGAATATTTTATTTCTTGATGTCCAATATCTTAATGACACTTTGTATGATGGGTAAAACTCTAATGTGGGTTATATATAGAACCAAGGGATCATCTTCATTCACAAATCAACACTTAACAAAATTTCTACTCTCTGTCCCTCTTGCTAATACCCTCGGCCGAACCCCCCTAGCATCACCTCACCATTTTCAAGTTTCAATCTTACCATTCAACTTACATACAAAGGTGAAGGATCACATACAAGGAGGCTCGGTGCTTACGGAATCACAAGGACGTCTCTACAACGCTATTATCCACCTTGTTTTCGCTTGATTTCTTCCCTAGCCTTGAGCTAGTTGTAAGTGATTCTAAACACCCTCTTAATCTTATCTAAAGTGGTTAATAAGAGATTTAACGGGTAAAAATCATGAACACTAAAGATCAAAGCTTAAAGACTTAAGAGTATGATGAATATGGTGGTTAAAGAGAAACTAATGGTGTAAAACTCATGAATCTTGTTTAGTAATGATTATTTTATGTTGTTTGATGCTAGTAGTAGAACGGATCGTCATCTAACCAGGCTAGGTCATGTTCATGAAACATGAACTAGTGTTATGTAAAGTGTGAAAATGGTAAGATGATGAACTCTACTACTTATGAACATGAACTTGTGTAAAAATAGTTTTTCTTGTAAAACGGAGTTCTAAACTAGTAGATCTAAAGATCTACAAGTGGTATTTTCGAAGAACCAAGTGAAAGATGCAAACCATGTTTAAAAGCCGGATCTTTCATGACTAAAGGCATTTTTGTGAACAACCAAGTGTGTAAACACTTGTGTGACGAAAGGATCTAACAAAGAAATATTTTTGTAAATTTTGACCAAGAAGTTGTAAAGATGCATTTTCTTTAAAAATAAAGCTTTCAAGAAACCGATTTCATTTTTAAGGATAGAAAGATCTACTAAAAAAATGATGGAAAGTTACTACATACTTTTACACAACTTACAAGTTCATGTGTTTGCGATTTATACTTGTTTTGACTAGTTTAGTGTTTGAACATTGTTTGTTGATGAAGGAAAATTGTTGATTGAGTTGTTAAAAGAAAATGATACGCTTGAAAGCGTGGCCACCTCTAGTTACAGAGGAAACTCTAGCGAAATTTTTCCAAAAAATAACACTTAGAATATTTTCATGACAAGTGTCTATATATATATATATCTATACTACTTTAATAAGGATATTAGAAGGACAAGATGGTAATTGAACAAGGTGTTGAAAAAACACTGAATGCACAATGTACAACTGTTAAGGCACAAGAAAACACAAACCCTTTTACCCTTTACAAGGGTATACATCGGCCGTCCATCTATACTACTTTCTCACACGGATCAACATCGGGACCGTCCATTTGACTTCACACGGATCACCATATGCTTTCTCTCTCAATGCTCACACATCTCACAAAACAACATCAGATCTTCTTCTCTCTCTTCTCTCTCTCTTTTCTCTCTTCTCGGCGATCTAGGGTTTCATGAGATCTATCACCAGATCCGTTTGAATCTATCACCAGATCCGTTTGATGAGCAGATCAAGGGTTTCATGAGATGTTCTGGCAAGGGATCCACAGATTTGAACAAGGGATCCGTTTTATCTGGCAAGGGATCCACAGATTTGAACAAGGGATCCGTTTGATGTTCTGATAAGTTGCTTTATCTTTAATCTTGATGTAGATTTGTTAGTAGATATCTTACCATGTTCTTCTGTGATTGTTACTTTTCAGGTGAAGCGGTTGACGGATGTTCGAAGGACGAAATCTGAGGTTTACGAAGGATTTTTTCATGTGTTTTGTGATGAATCGACTCAGGTTAGGTTCTAAATGTTGATTTATCTTTAATCTTGATGTAGATTTGTTAGTAGATATCTTACCATGTTCTTTTGTGATTATTACTTTTCAGGTGAAGCGGTTGACGGATGTTCGAAGGACGAAATCTGAGGTTTACGAAGGAGTTTAGCATGTTTTTTGTGATGAATCGACTCAGGTTAGGTTCTAAATGTTGATTTATCTTTAATCTTGATGTAGATTTGTTAGTAGATGCGGTTATTTCAAATTAGGTTGAAAGTCTTGTGATATTTGAATTTGTATTTTTGGTGATGATAGTTAGATTAATTTCAGATATGACATAGTGAAAGGATAAATTGTTTTTGTAGTTTTGATTTTACTGTGTTCTGTTATATTTTGATCTTTTCCTTCATTTTTGGGACTGATAAGTGTCATGGTTGTGTGATAATTATGATATTTAGGTCATTTAGATATGGAATTGTGAAAAGATAGATTGTTATGTATTTTTGATTTTGGTTTGTTCTGTGGGATGTTCGATGAGCAGATCTAGGGTTTCATGAGATGTATCACCAGCTTTATCTGGCAAGGGATCCACAGATTTGAACAAGGGATTCGTTTGATGTTCTGATAAGTTGCAATGAGTGTTATATATCTTACCATGTTCTTTTGTGATTCTTATCTTTAATCTTGATGTAGATTTGTTAGTAGATGCGGTTATTTCAAATTAGGTTGAAAGTCTTGTGATATTTGAATTTGTATTTTTGGTGATGATAGTTAGATTAATTTCAGATATGACATAGTGAAAGGATAAATTGTTTTTGTAGTTTTGATTTTACTGTGTTCTGTTATATTTTGATCTTTTCCTTCATTTTTGGGACTGATAAGTGTCATGGTTGTGTGATAATTATGATATTTAGGTCATTTAGATATGGAATTGTGAAAAGATAGATTGTTATGTATTTTTGATTTTGGTTTGTTCTGTGGGATGTTCGATGAGCAGATCTAGGGTTTCATGAGATGTTTCACCAGCTTTATCTGGCAAGGGATCCACAGATTTGAACAAGGGATCCGTTTGATATTCTGATAAGTTGCAATGAGTGTTATATATCTTACCATGTTCTTTGTGATTCTTATCTTTAATCTTGATGTAGATTTGTTAGTAGATGCGGTTATTTCAAATTAGGTTGAAAGTCTTGTGATATTTGAATTTGTATTTTTGGTGATGATAGTTAGATTAATTTCAGATATGACATAGTGAAAGGATAAATTGTTTTTGTAGTTTTGATTTTACTGTGTTCTGTTATATTTTGATCTTTTCCTTCATTTTTGGGACTGATAAGTGTCATGGTTGTGTGATAATTATGATATTTAGGTCATTTAGATATGGAATTGTGAAAAGATAGATTGTTATGTATTTTTGATTTTGGTTTGTTCTGTGGGATGTTCGATGAGCAGATCTAGGGTTTCATGAGATGTATCACCAGCTTTATCTGGCAAGGGATCCACAGATTTGAACAAGGGATCCGTTTGATGTTCTGATAAGTTGCAATGAGTGTTATATATCTTACCATGTTCTTTTGTGATTCTTACTTTTCAGGTGAAGCGGTTGACGGATGTTCGAAGGACGAAATCTGAGGTTTACGAAGGATTTTCGCATGTGTTTTGTGATGAATCGACTCAGGTATGTCACTCGCAACTCGCAAGGAAACCTTTTTTTAGGATCTGAATTTAATTAGTTATACCTTTGGTTAACGACTGTCACGATCACTATTATTACAGAACAAGCTCACTCCGATCTTCTGGCTGCCGGAGAAAGTGTATCTGCTTGGAGAGTCTCGGAATTGGCTTTGGCGACGCTGAACGCTGCTTCATTCGAATCGATGGGGGCTTCATATGCAGAATGTTCCCTCACTTAGTGGTCTCATGCTCACTCAAGCACAGGTAAAGTAAAGTTTATCATCATTCATCAATTTTCTTTTCTTTTTTGTTTATAATAAAGGTTTTTATATTTGCAACTTGACAAAATGTGATTTATATTAAATTTATTTTAAGTTAATAGTGTACTGGTTATAACTAATATCAAATCTTTACTAATACTTGATTTCTTTTTATGATGGTTGACTTTGCGAGAACTAACGGAGCATTAGTGTCAAGAATGGGCTGAGATTCGAATTCAGTCGGTTTTTCGCTCTTTTTTGGTAATTTCTAAGCCTTGAATATTAATTTTTAACATGCTATGCTACTGAGAGAATATAAACTTGACTATATTCTCTGTTTTTTGATCAGAGGTAAAGTAAAGTTTATCATCATTCATCAATTTTCTTTTCTTTTTTGTTTATAATAAAGGTTTTTATATTTGCAACTTGACAAAATGTGATTTATATTAAATTTATTTTAAGTTAATAGTGTACTGGTTATAACTAATATCAAATCTTTACTAATACTTGATTTCTTTTTATGATGGTTGACTTTGTGAGAACTAACGGAGCATTAGTGTCAAGAATGGGCTGAGATTCGAATTCAGTCGGTTTTTCGCTCTTTTTTGGTAATTTCTAAGCGTTGAATATTAATTTTTAACATGCTATGCTACTGAGAGAATATAAACTTCACTATATTCTCTGTTTTTTGATGTGTTTTGTTATTTTTATGCTTTTTGTTTTTTAACTGATCTTAACCCATTTGACTTATGCTACAGACAAAAAGGGATCAAGATCGGGACCGTCCATTTGACTTCACACGGATCACCATCTGCTTTCTCTCAACCCATTTGACTTATGCTACAGACAAAAAGGGATCAAGATCGGGACCGTCCATTTGACTTCACACGGATCACCATCTGCTTTCTCTCTCAATGCTCACACATCTGACAAAAAGGGATGCCAAAAGCAGGGAAGTACAATCTACAGGAAAAAGCAACACTTTACTTTTGTGTGAAAGACAGCTTGCTTGCTGCAGTCTATAATATATCAACACTCTTCCATACACTGTTTGAAAGACAGCACTGCTTCCTTCAGTCTCTATAAATAATCCAGAGATATCTACACTCTACTCACACTTTACAAACTCTCAACTACACTCAACTGAAATTGTAAGTTTATCTCAGTTGAATAATCCTACTTTCAAAACATCAACTTAACAACTTCTATTTACTTCGATTTCAGAATATATCAACTCTTTGCATTCGGATCTTGCGTTGTTTCTCGGCTCTCACATCAAGGTTTTAAAATTTTTGTCGGCTTTTCACATCTCCCTCTTGCATTGTTGTAAGTTCTTTCAAATATGACATAGTGAACGGATAAATTGTTTTTGTGGTTTTTATTTTACTTTGTTCTGTTATATTTTGATCTTTTCCTTCATTATTGGGACTAATATGTGTCATGGTTTTGTGATACTTATTATATTTAGGTCATTTTTGGGGATGATAAGTGTTGTAGTTCAAAGAAAATTATGATAGTTAGGTCAATTTTAGATATGGAATAGTGAAAAGATAGATTGTTATGTACTTTTTATTTTAGTTTGTTCTGTGGGATGTTTTGATATACTTTTTCATTTTTCGGGATAGTGAAAGGATAAATTGTTTTTGTAGTTTTGATTTTACTTTGTTCTGTTGTATTTTGATCTTTTCCTTCATTTTTGGGACTGATATGTGTCATGGTTTTGTGATACTTACTATATTTAGGTCATTTTTGGGGATGATAAGTGTTGTAGTTCAATGAAAATTATGATAGTTAGGTCAATTTTAGATATGGAATAGTGAAAAGATAAATTGTTATGTACTTTTTATTTTAGTTTGTTCTGTGGTATGTTTTGATATATTTTTTCATTTACTTAGTTCTGTTATGTGTCATGGTTTTGTGATATGTGTACTTAGTTCTGTTATGGAATAGTGAAAAGATAAATTGTTATGTACTTAGTTCTTTTCCTTCATTTTTGGGACTGATATGTGTCATGGTTTTTTGATAATTATGATATTTAGGTTCATTTACTTAGTTCTGTTATATTTTGATCTTTTCCTTCATCATTGCAGGAATTTTTTTTAAAACAGTACTGTATTCAAAGCAAAATAAAATGCCGTATTCACAAAACAATACTGTATTTAAAACAATATTGTATTCACAAAGCTGATTGTTATAGTTATTATGTATATGTGTAAATTATAGTAAATTGTTTTTGTAGTTTTGATTTTACTTTGTTCTGTTATATTTTGATCTTTTCCTTCATTTTTGGGACTGATATGTGTCATGGTTTTGTGATAATTATGATCTTTTCATTCATTTACTTTGTTCTGTTATATTTTGATCTTTTCCTTCATCATTACAGGAATTTTTTTTAAAACAATACTGTATTCAAAACAAAATAAAACGCCGTATTCACAAAACAATACTGTATTCACAAAGCTGTATTCAAAACAATACTGTATATTCAAAACAATACTGTATTCAAAACAATACTGTGTTCAAAACAATACTGTATTCAAAACAATACTGTATTCACAAAGCTGATTGTTATAGTAATTATGTGTATTTTTCAGTTTACAAATCACTCCAAACACATATCAATTGAGAGGTATGGGCGGTGGTTATCCAATTCCCGTTGAATCACTAGGATCAACAAACTATTTAAACCTTCCTGATTCAAACCCTCTAACTTCAAACCCACCTCCGGTGTCAACCCCACCTCCGGTTTTAACCCCACCTTCGGTTTCAACCCCACCTCCATTGTCAAACCCTGAATATGATGATCCATTTGGTTGGACGGATGAAGAGTTGAATTGGGCGTATGACTATACCTTCGCTCAACTACAATTTGGTGGACTACAAATTGAGGGGTGCCATCGTCCGGTGCCAAACACTCCTATACTTCCTATGCATCCTCCACCTTCAAACCCCCCTTATGTGGAAAACTACAGTCAAACACAAGAACTACCGACCTGGGCTGAAGGGTACGAAACTGACCCTGGGGCGGTTTACGAACCACCATTGGATGAAAAAATGGTTTGGGAACCTTAGAACAACTTTTATGATGACTGTAGTTTTTTTTTCTCGAATTAGTTTGAATCTTAATTATGTAACTTTTAATTATGTATTAGTTTAAATTTAAATTTGTTGCTGTTTAATTTTAATCATGTTTTAGTTTAAATTTTATTTCTGGAGTTTTTATTTTTTTAGTTAACTAATATTGAACACTTAATAGGATATGTCTGATCATTTTTCCGTTGAAGAATTTTCATCATTGACAAATGATAGAGCATGGTATAATATAATCTTTGTTAAGGTGGAGTTTATTTGGCATGACGTCGATGGAAAGAGATTAGTGGTTATATTTCTTGATCAACACGTAAGAACATTATTTTAATTTACTTTGTGTTATATAAGCGTTTTTCCACCACTAAATTTCTTTTCATTTTAGAGACAAAAAATTGTTGCGTTCGTCCCACAAAATTTGATACACAAATATAATGACGCGTCATTGATGGGTGGTTTTTTTTCGTTGAATCATTTCCAAATTGAGAATCTCAACTATCTTGAGTGCCCAAAGTACCAGAATTACGTGTTAGTTTGGTCCGAGAAGAAAATTGTCATCAACGAATATACAAAGCTTTCTTCACTTACGCTTACGATTCCAAGGGGTGCTTCTTTATATCCATTGGTCCCTTCCATTATAGAATTGAAGCATGACAGGAGACCTCAAATGGATATTGTTGGTACATATTAATTCTCTATCTATAATTTTTATTAAAAATATAAAACTTTACATATGGTCTATACGATTTAACTGATTTGGTTTTAGATGTGGTTGGGAGAATAATAGAAGGCAAACGTGATCGATGTTGTTTTGAACTTTCTCTTCAAGATAAGACGTACGTTATTATTTATTATTAACATATTACAAACATAATATTTACGTTATATGTAAGAAAATATTATTATTAGAAGAACTTTAACCCAAAATCGTAATATACAGTGGTCACACAATACAATTGTTTTTGTCTGCCCTGAAGCCTTCCGATGTGATACGTTCCATTCGAGCCGTGCAACAAAGGTCCATCATATATGTATCACGTCTCAAGTTGGTTCATCTACCAGATAGTATGTTATGCTTTACACATGAACATTCTAATAATTAGTTAGATCTAATGGCTCATGTAGTTTAATAAAAGTTATATTTTATTTGTTATTTCAGTTAATATTTTGAAGTCTACGGAGTTGAGTACGATTACGTACGAACCGGATATGGTCGAGGCACGGGATATGTAAATTATGGATCGTTATGCAATTTGTGTTTAAGTTAGAAACATTTGGTGTTGTTATTTGTTTAGTTGTTGAATATTAAAGTCTCTCTTGGTGTTTCGTGTTTTGCTTTTTGTTTCCCTCATATTGATGTAATTGTAGAAATATTTATAATCTATCACCAAGGTATAATCTTCTTAGATTGGACAACTAAATAATCATTATCTGTATTAAACGAAGGTATAACCATGGCTGACCTTCCTACTCATACAATCGTGTTTGAGATATTAACGAGGCTGCCAGCAAAGGATGTAGGTCGTTCTAAGAGTGTATGTAAGCAATGGTATGCGTTATTGTCAACACAAGATTTCGTAAAGATACATTGTTCTCGCTCAGTAGTTTCATCTAACCAGAGAGTTCTACTAATTGACGACCTAACGTGTTCTGTTCGTCCAATCATCTCTAATAACAATGACTATGGTCCAAGCTCAACAGTTACATTTCCATTCCATCACCAAAATAATGATGTCTCAATACTTTCACATTTGAACGGATTGTTGTGTGTTTGCTTGAATGATACATACGAGCTGCTTCTTTGGAATCCAACAACTACTGCTTTCAAGCGTTTGTCAACCCCTGATTCTCATGGATTCTATATAAATAACCTTGATGCCATTGGTTTGTACGTTGACGCTGACGATGATTACAAGGTCTTGCATATAAAGCGTAGGAGTGGTGTACTTGGTGTCTATGTTTATTCTAGGGAAGTAGACTCTTGGAGAAATATTCCTTTCATAACAAGACAAGAGTACCTAAGCCCTCATTTCAATTGGTCAGCTGGCACATTTTGTGGTGGTACTCTATATTTCACTGTTTGCGAATGTTGGATTGGAGGTACGAATGTGGTGATTTGTTTTGATGTTAATTCGGAGCAGTTCAAGGAGATAAGCTTTCCACCCGTTCCTTCTAATGGAATGGTTCAAGGTGTTTTAGTTAATGTAAAAAATGTGCTTCACATGTTTGCTAGCACTGGCATGTTTGAGATGACGCATGACCTATGGACACTACAAGGGGATTACTGGATTAAGGTCTTATCATGTCCTCCGATCCCCCCGATATCATTGTCATTGTGGTGCGATATAACACATTATGTGACAAATGGTAATTGGTTTATGATGACTAAATTAGGGAAGTTGTTTACAATTGAAATGGATATGAAGCCCTTCGAATGTTTTTATCCCGTTTCTTGGTTTCGAGGTTTTAAGGGTGCGGTGTTTGTGCAGACCATTGTTTCACCAAGTATTTAGATTGGCTTTCACTTAATGTTATCATTATGTATGTCAATGTTTTAAGGATTTGTGTTTTTTTTTCTCTAAGTCATGATATTCCGTTTAAGTCATGTATTTTAATGTTATCATTATGTATTTCAATGTTATCCTTCGGTTTGTTTTTCTCTAAGTTATGTGTTGGAATGTTGTTATGATTTGAGAATTTCATCATCTATGATGACTCTCTTTTATTTAATTTGCAAGGTATTTGTCATTTTTTCAATTTACAATGACTAATGGACTCTCAAACCCTCGAAATCATGCTTCTAGCTCGAGTGCATCTACTAAAGCTGAAAAACGAAAAGAGTATCAAAAAAGATACTATGCTGCACGCAAAGAAAATAACAAAGTATCTAAATTTGGGAGTGGTGATGCCCCCCAAAGTGCTTCATCAATATCTTTAATGAATAATAGGTCAACAGAAAGGACACCGTTAAGAAGTTTACAAACTAATATTACTCAATTTCTACAAACAACAAATGAGAACGCCTCAAGTGTTTCTACTACGAAATGCAAGGAGTACAATGAAGGATGTTCTAATACACCAAACGATAATGGAATGCGTATTTCAAATGGCAGTCAAGTCAACCAAACCCCGATAGATGATGTAATTGACGTAGTCAGGCATAGAACATCACGAGGTTTCTATTTATTTAACAAAGATTTCTTTTTCGAACTTGACATCTTTTACAACCTTCATTACTTAATACACCAATTTTTTTAGGTATTCAAATTCATCCGCGTACTTTATTACCCCAATTTGCTGAAGTAGTTGATCAACCTTCCCTCCAACATGGGAGCGTAGAAGATGATCCTTATAATTTTGTTTACAATGGTGTACCTGGAGAGCATCGTGTTTTAAAGGAACGAGCCGCATGTCCTAATTGTGGAGCAAAACGATTTCAATTTGAATTTGATACCTTTTGTTGTATGAGTGGGAAAACCGTGTTAGCAAACTTAGAAATTCCAGAGGAATTGTACCGACTTTTCACGTCTCAAGATGAAATTGGAGATTTGTTTAGGCAAAACATCCGTGCTTATAACACCAATTTTTCTTTTGCCTCAATGGGTGTGACATTGGATGATACATTGAACAATATGAGAGACGGCGTATATACTTTTCGTGCACATAAAGGAATATATCACAGAATCGACCAATTAGTTCCGAGGGATGGGACTCCTAGGTACTTGCAGTTGTATTTTTACGATCCTGATACTGAGTTAGATCACAGACTCCGATGGCCAAATCTTGATCGGCGTATTACTCAGATTTTAACACGTGTTCTTTCTACAAACCCATATGTCGATACATTTAGAAGACTTGCGGAACTAGGACCTCTGGACAACTATAGAGTCACTTTGAATACTTCGGTTGAACTTGACCAAAGGGTGTACAACCGACCAACGACATCGGAGGTATATATAATATATTATATTAATTGCAATTATTTAATATAATTGCTTATTTTACTTACTTATAGTTCACAATTATATAGGTTGCTGGTATTTGGGTTGAAGGTAATGACAATATCACTTCGTATAAACGAAGTATTGTAGTGTACGGTAGGTCTGAATATAGACAAACTATTCAGCCGTACTTCAGTTGTTACGATCCATTGTCGTATCCTTTATTTTTTCCTAATGGTGAGTCGGGTTGGCATGCTAACATACCACGTCAAGGAGTATCAATCAATGAGGTTCGCAACAATGACAACATCGAAGGAGAAATGGAAGGTACCAACAATTTGTTATCCTTTTTAAGTGAAGATCATAAAAATAGCGTAATGCGTTTTATTTTTATTAACTGTTTGTTTTTAATACATCTTCATCGTTCAGAGGCTAACACACGAAGTGGTAGAACAACCGTGGCTATGCGAGAGTACTACTGTTACAAGTTCCAGATTCGATCTACCGATAATGTGCTTTTGTTCGGTGGTAGGCTGCTACAGCAGTTTGTGGTTGATGTTTACATCAAAATTGAGACGTCACGCTTAGAATTTTGTGAGAGAAACCAGGAAAAAATTCGAGCCGAATTGTACCAAGGTATTGTGGATTGCGTCAATACTGGCGAGGTTCATGCAAACAGAGTCGGGAAAAGAATTGTGTTGCCTGCATCTTTCATCGGGGGGCCTCGCGACATGCGACGTCGGTTTCTAGATGCGATGACGTTAGTTCAAGACGACGGCAAGCCTGATGTATTCCTTACAATGACATGTAATCCTAAGTGGCCTGAGATATGTGATAACTTACATGTTGGTCAAACTGCTACAGATCGTCCAGACCTTGTTTCAAGAGTGTTCCGGGCTAAATTAGAAGATCTTAAGGATCAACTCTTCAAGAAACATGTCCTCGGGGAAATTAAGTCATACGTCTATGTCATTGAATTTCAAAAGCGGGGTTTGCCGCACGCACATTTTCTCCTAATCATGTACCCGCAACACAAGATCAATAACGCGGACCATTATGATAAGGTTGTGTGTGCTGAAATTCCTAACAAACTAACACATCCCAGATTGCATGAGATGGTTGTCAAGCACATGATTCACGGTCCTTGCGGCAATTTACGATCAAGCAGTCCTTGTATGCAGGGTGATCCTAAAATTTGTCGTTTTCACTATCCTAGACAATTTAACGAACAGACGACACAAGGAGAAGATTCGTATCCGTTGTATCGAAGGAGAGACACCGGGATAGAAGTGGACCTACGAGGACAAACACTTGATAATAGATGGGTGGTCCCATATAACCCAAGGCTTTTGATGATGTTTAACTGCCACATGAATGTTGAAGTTTGCTCAAGTATAAAATCTGTGAAATATCTTTTCAAGTATGTTTATAAAGGACATGACAAACAGGTTATTCAAGTCGATCAAAGTGAGCCAGGGGTTGTTATTAATGAGATAAAAAGATTTCAAGATGCACGCTACATATCGCCCCCAGAGGCTATGTGGCGAATTTTTTCCTTCTCTCTTTCTCAAATCTTTCCTGCTGTTCTAGCCTTACAACTTCATCTCCCAAATAATCAGATGGTTAGATTTAGAGATGATGACTTGATGCCTAATATTGTTGATAGGGAAAGGGATAAGAGAACCATGCTAACAGCATTTTTTGATCAGAATAGAAACGATGAAACAGCAAGGGTACATTTGTATAAAGATTTTCCAAAACACTATACTTGGAATGGAAGCACACGCCGTTGGAGTCGTCGTTTCGGTAAAAAACAAAGAGGTCGTATCGTTTCCGCTAATCCAGCCGAAGGAGAAAGGTACTACTTACGCCTACTTTTGTCAAATGTCAGAGGGCCTACTTCTTTCGAACATCTTTGCACAGTTAATGGTCAACGGTGTGCGACATTTCGGAAAGCAGCTCTTGAGTTAGGCTTAATAGAAGACGATGAATATCTATCACAATGTCTCGAAGAAGCCTCTACGTTTCAGTTTCCCAATGCTCTTAGAAGGTTATTTGCGACCATAATGATTTTTTGCCAACCTGGAGATGTTCGAAAGTTATGGAATGACCACTTTGATTCACTATCTGAAGATCATCGGTTACACTGTCAAAGTATAGAACGAGTTCAAAATATGGTTCTTACCGAAATAAGTGTCTTGGTACAATCCATGGGTAAAAATTTCAATGAATTCGACCTTCCTAAGATAACTGACGATGTTAACTTACAAGATGCAGGTTATCGTGAGTTACAAGAAGAGTATGGGATTGTTTTGGAACCTGAACACTTGAGTGCCAAACATTCACTTAATCCGGACCAAAAAAATGTGTTTGATGAGATCATGATGCATGTTGATAATGATCTTCCAGGCGTGTTCTTTATTGATGGTCCAGGTGGAACTGGAAAAACATTTTTGTACATTGCCTTGCTTGCTGAAATTCGGTCACGTGGTCTTATTGCTCTCGCAACAGCTTCATCAGGTGCAGCGGCTAATAATATGCCAGGAGGTAGAACGGCTCACTCGAGATTCAAGATTCCTCTTAATCTTGAAAATAATTCAATGTGCAATATTAAAAAACAGAGTGGGGCCGCTAAACTGATTCGCTCTGCCAAAATAATCATATGGGATGAAGCGTCGATGGCTAAACGACAAGCGATAGAGGCAGTCGATCGTACATTCCAAGACATTATAGGTGTTAGTCTCCCATTTGGTGGAAAGATAATGGTTATGGGAGGTGACTTCAGACAGGTGTTGCCGGTTATCAAACGTGGCACTCGAGCACAGATTGTAGACTCCAGCGTACGAATGTCACCTCTTTGGTCTTTGACTAAGAAGATGCGGTTGACCATAAATATGAGAGCGCTGAAAGATCCATGGTTTTCTAAATTTCTTTTAAGAGTCGGCGATGGAACTGAAGAACCAATCGAAGGAAACTATATCCGCATACCCGATGACATGACAATTCAGTGCAACAACAAAGAAAACGCTATAAAAGAATTGATCCATGCCATCTTTCCATCAATTGAAGATAATGTATATTCTTCAGATTATATAATCTCTAGAGCAATATTGTCCACTAAAAATGATAGTGTTGACGAGATTAATAATCAAATGATTGAAATTTTTCAAGGGGAGGAAAAAGTTTATTACAGTTTTGATGAAGCTGAAGACGATCAGCGCAACTTCTATCCGGTCGAGTTCTTAAATTCGCTAAATGTTAGTGGATTGCCGCCTCATAAGCTTCATTTAAAAATTGGATGCCCAATAATATTGTTACGTAATATCGATCCATCACATGGCCTGTGTAATGGCACGCGGTTGATATGTAAGGGTTTCATGCGAAATGTTATTGATGCGGAAATTGCAGTTGGTCAACATGCCGGAAAAAGAGTTTTTTTGCCAAGAATCCCTCTAACCCTTTCTGAAGATGACATGTTCCCATTCAAGCTGAAAAGAAAACAATTTCCAATTCGACTTAGCTTTTCCATGACGATTAATAAAGCTCAAGGTCAAACAATTCCGAACGTTGGTATTTATCTACCGGATTCTGTATTTTCACATGGACAACTTTATGTCGCGTTATCAAGAGGGATTTCAAGACAAAGTACGAAGGTGTTGGTACATCTCGCCAAAGAATTCAAACAACGCGGAGTTTACACATCAAATGTTGTCTACCAGGAAGTGTTGCGTGATTAATTAATCGCATCCTTATCAAAAAGAAGGTAAGTTAGTAGATGTTGTGCCTTATTTGCTTCCAGAAATTACCTTTTAATTACTATTTTAAATCACTGTAAGTGTCTAACATTTTTTTTATGTGTTGAAATCTGGTACAGTAGAGGAGAAGATGCAAGAAAGTCATAAGCGAACGGATGTATTGGTAAAACAGGAAGAGATAAAAGAGACTCCCCACATTTTGTTTTTATTGTTTTGTCCAGCTACTTGACTATTTTGAACTCTTCTTGTTTTTAATTACATCTACTTCCTTGTTTTGTACTCTTCTTGTAGAAGATCACCAAAGAATCGATAAACTAACAGAAAAACCAGTGCCATCATATCACGAATAAGAAAACTAACTTAAGTACTATACAATATATCACGAGACGACGGATAAACTAACGGTAAACAATTATACTATTGTAAATTGCCACTCCCGCCGCATCGCGCGGGTACGTGACTAGTATATATATATATATATATATATATATATTACTTGTTTTTCCAAATAAATTTCGCCACGATTTTTGTTACAAAATTACCAAGTGCCGGAGGTGGATTTTCATAAATAGAACTTGCTAAATATATATTTAGAATATATATTTTCATAGTAATACTTGTGTGAATTTTATGACTATTTTGTGAACTAGATATTACCCTAAAAATAATATTACTGGAATACACTCAGCAGTAACGACTCCAAAATAATACTAACGCTCTCACAATTAATATTTAAGTTACACCGGTATTATTATTACCACACAATAAATACTCGTAAGTGTGTATTTTGATAAAAGTATTATTTTGGAAATTATATGTAATAAAATATAATATTTTTGGGAAAAATACTTATATTTTGGAGATAGAATGTTTTAAACGAATGAATTAAAGTATATTTTATTAAGTGGGACTTAATAATGAAGTCATGGAATTATAAAAACGCACATGTATTAAAACCCCCATCCTTGGGAAGAAATATAATTAATGCATAATTACGAAGTGCAAATACGAAATAGTTGTCTAACTATTTCCCAAAAACGTTAAACCTTAAGCCAAAGCACGGCCGTCCATCTAATAGAAGTTAGTACGTGTAGGTCGTCCCGCAGCAGGTTGACTGGGAGATTACTGTTTCGAGACGCACTTCAGTGAGTTCATGTCCCCCTTTTCTCTTAACTGTTTTCAGTTTTTAAACTGCAGGGGGGGGGGGTGAAATACATGTTACTATGATTACGAATACTTTTTACATGGTATGGTTAGCGTAAGGAGGGTTACTACTTAGATCATGTGAGTGGGTAGGCGGGAACTGGAGGCCATTAATCCTCATGGTAGGACCGAGGGTCTATAGCAGTAGATCTATCTGGGTGTAGCGAGCCCAACCCCAGGCCCAACAGTACGGACCTCGGGGTGACTTGGTACCCGACGCAAAAATCTGCTAGGTTTGAGTCTTCCTACTGCACTTCACACATATCAATGGCCTTGCAAACCATTGGTGATCTCTTTATTTCCTTATTTGCTACATACCAGGAATTTTATACTTACAAGGGTTTTACATACTCACTACACATGAACTCGCTCAACATTTATGTTGATTTTTCCAACTTACATGTATTTCAGGGAACTAAGGATCTGGCACGGTATGCTACGTTTTCACGTTCCGTAAGAGTTATGGGGTCATCCAAGTTTAGGGGTTGTGGCTTTTACCTGGACGAGTCACAGTTCTTAAACTACGTTTATTTCATGTTTGTGGTTGTGTCATTTGAACAAGGTTTTATTTAGTTATGTTGTTTTATCGTTGCATGTGTCGACATTTTACAACTATGTTGTGGTACTTTTATTTTAAAACATGAATCAATGGATGATCTGCATGGTTTTACTTTCATATAGCTTTGTTGTGATTAAGCTATGGTATTAAGAAGTCACACCAAATTAACCCCGCTTCCGTAAAGCCAGGGTGTGACAGTGTGGGAGCAAATCGAACCGGGAACCAACGTGGATGCGAAGAAGAATCATGTTGCAATCGCTCTTTTGTTTCAATCTATTCCTAAGGAACAAACGTTGCAAATAGGGAATCTTAAAACGGCGAAGGATATGTGGGGTGCCATCAAAACCCGTCATTTGGGTGCGGAACGGATTCGAGAAGCAAGACTTCACACTCTCATGGGAGAGTTTGATAATCTGAAAATGAAGGATCAAGAAGTTGTCGATGACTTTGCTAATAGGTTATCGGGATATGCTTCGCGAGCCACCTCACTCGGCTCGGAAATTGAGGAAACAAAGGTGGTGAAGAGATTTCTTATGGGGTTACCTAAACGGTTCATTCATATGGTGGCGTCTATAGAGCAGCTTGTAGACTTGAAGACCGTTGGTTTTGATGATGTTGTTGGCCGGCTAAAGGCATATGAAGAATGGGTCAAGGATGAGGAGACTCAAGCCGAGCATCAAAACCAACTCTTGTTTGCAGGTGCGGAAGAAAAGGCAAAAGAAAAGGAGCACAAGTGTGAGCATTGTGGTTGTAGTAAATCGAACCGTGAAGACTATGGGCGTGGCCGAGGTGGAGGTCGGGAGTCCGGGAGAGGTCGAGGAGACGGTCGATTACAACGGGACAACAGTCGTGTTAAATGTTACAAGTGCAACCAAGTCGGGAATTATATATCGGAGTGTCCAAAGTGGGAGAAAACGGAAGAGCTCAACTTGAACCGATGTGAAGATGATGAACCGACATTGTTGTGAAGAAAGCGGTACGAACAAACACCGATTAAGGGGGTGATTGTTGGCTTTATTCGGGTTTGTTCGTGGGTCGCGGGTTGCGGGTTATGGGTTGGTCGATAGTTTGCATGGAATAAACAATCTTCATGTGTTACGTTTGCATGGCTGTGGATGGATATATGAAGACTTAGGTTTTATTATTTTTATATTGTTTGGTTATTAATAAGGTAAGAATTAGTAACTTGGTTTGACCAAGTATGTGGAGATACCCGTTAGGTTTCTGCACATGGGATAAAGAAGGGGTCATGGTTCTACCAAGTTTTTAGGAAAGCATCTTTTAATATTCGTTTTTTATTCGCATCACGTGTCAGTCAATGTATTGCTATAAAAGCCAAGTTCTTGTTCAGTGAATAAATTGCAGCTTTTTCCTTTCATATTTATTAACTGTTTCTCACTTTCAAAGTGTTAATTTACATATAGAGTTGTAGCAAATATATAAACTTTTGTATGTGAGTTTGTGTGTAGTTTTGGCCTGAACCAAACCAACATTGTGGGTGTGTCATGTTTTTATATTAATCTCAGTGTTCAAAGATGATTCAATCTCCAAATAGTTGTCCAGTATTGTTCTTGATTTCGGTAGATGTAACCTTGGCCTACAGTTGGTACTAGAGCTTTGGAGGGAAAATCAACAAAAGATGATTAACCCGTCTTTGAAATCTTTGATTAACATTAAAACTTGACACACCCAAAACCATTACAAATACCTTATTTCAATACTAGACTAAATCTTAAGCATATTCTAACTCAAGTTCATTAAATAAACTAATATAATCTAATAGATAACTCTAACAATTAAAACTAAACATTTTAATTCAAACTTCAACTAATCTCTTTCTTTATCACAATCTTTGTATCTGCTTCGTCTTCGACTTCTTCTCAAAGGATCATGATTTGAATTATGCCAACAATTACCCCTATATGGATTCATAATGCTTCCAGCCCATGTTTCTGAAGATCCCCAACCAATCTTCGAGATACCCCTATATGGATTCATAATGCTTCCGGCCCATGTTTCTGAAGATCCCCAACCAATCTTCCAGCTTGTAATTTTAATTCTTCTTTATCTTTTTGTGTCTTCATGAGCATCCTACAACTTGCTCTTTGTTGTTTTAACCTTCTCTTCTATACGGACCTTATTTTCGTTCTTCAACTCAACTCGCTTAATCTTGACACTATTACAGTCAACCCAACTGTTTCGATCGATGTAAAACACAAGAACATTGCTCTGCATTTTGAAACACACCACTCAAACTGTCTCTTGTTTCGATAGCCTTGTTGTTGCCATGACACCACCACAGACCCGTCGCTTGGGTCTCCTGTTAACACCTTTTGACTATCGCCTTAACTAATAAACTGTTAGGATCTGAGTTTGATTTGATTGTGTTTTACGTTTGAAATAAGATGAACAATGAAGAGAAATGCAGCGGAATATAATGGAAATAAACTTTACACAATCAAACATGAGAATTGCTTTCAACACACATTTTCAACAATGAACCGAATGCTTAAATTTATTTCAAACAACGATTACACTTGCATGTATGCAATAAACTCGCCCTCAGCCTGAGCTCAGTGATTTGTTCGTAAAGGAAGAAGATGGTAAAGAGCTAATAGAACAGTACAGAGCACTGTTCTATTTATAGGCACGAGCAAACCACTGAAGCATCTAAGCTGACGTCACCATGAAAGTGACATCTAACCTCCTAACAAACTTCTAACATCTGACCTATACAAACTCTGCTATGCTAACTACTGTTGTACATTTCATTTCATAATATAAACTAAACTACTGCTGCATCCTTCCACTGATGTGAACCCAGCAGTGCTTGAACTATCCAGCAGTGCTTGAACTATCCAGCAGAGTTTGACCCGTAGCAGTAGATTGAACAGCAGAGCTTTAGTCTTCCATCAGACTATGACTTGGGCAGTAGTTGTAGGTCAGCAGCTTGTAATGATCAGAGGATTGGAGGTCAGCAGATATTGAGATCACTTTCAAGGGGAGAGACTTGAATACATACCTTTTGCTTATTCTGGATCCACTGCTCTGATCCAGTTTTGGCTTTAATTATTTGTTCCTTTGAAAGGGTTCAATCCCAACAATCTCCCCCTGGAACAGATAATGCCAAAACTCTTCATTATTGGAAGATCTTTATTGCCTCATCAGCAGTTCCCTTATTTGCCCTTTGAGTTGTAACTCAAAGGCTAAGGCATCTGTGTCATCATCTTCCCTGCTAAGTGGAAGATCAAGGAGATCCTGCAAATCTTCAAGACTTAGGCCAAGTGCTTGTTCCCTTGTTATTTTCTTCACTTCTCCACTAGACTTGATCACTGTCAGTACATGGCTCTGTTTATCAGTTTTCCACTTTAGTACTTTTGAGTCTGGTGGGTTTCTTGGGAGATCTTTATTAGATGAGGTGTTTGGTGATGCTGGCCTATTAATGACTATCTGAGCAGTACTTGTAGTTTGATCCAATCCAAGAGTTTCTACAATCATCTGCTTAATGCCCTCTTTTACAAGGTCATCACCTTCCATTAGCTCTTGGATTGTTTCAGCACCCAACTGTTTTTGTTGCCTTCTTTTAAAGATGACTGCACCAGCTGGAGTAGTGGCTCTCCTGATTTGCAGCTTTGGTGGTCTTGTTGAAACCTCTGCTTCAGGATAGTCAGGCTTTTGTGGATCATTAGGATCTGTCTTTCTTAGTCTCTCCAAGCTTTTGTAGATAGCCCTGGCTTTATCTTCTTTCCATCTCAACACTTGATTTAAGGACCCATAATCAGCAGTAGCTAATTCCTCTTTCATTCTCCTCAGCTCTACCTTTTTATCAAGTACATTCTTTTTGAATTTTGCCCAATCTGGAGGAGTATGTTTGACTTTGTTCTTGATCAAGTCTTGAATCCTGGCTGCTTCACTTTCCAGCTCAGGAATGGTCCAGTCTTTATCCATGTATCTCTCTCCTTTGTATTTCTTGTGGGCCATGATGTTTTGAACATAATCTTTTCTCCGAGATTCATCTGCCTTCTCTGATATCTGCTGACACACATTCTTTGCAAATTGTTCCAAAGATATGACTTGTGTAAGCAAGAATTGATAGTTCTGTTGAATTTCTCTGTCAGATTTCCCTTGTGAATTTCTTTTTGAGATATCCTCTGCTTGTTTGGCTTTGACTTTCAAATATTCTTCAATATTTTTTGGCCTTGGATATCCTTCAACAGATGGCAGTCTCCTTTTTGCAGGGTCATCTTCATAGTAAAAAGATTTGATTTCATATCTAACTGGTATAAGCTCAAGAGGAAATTGAACACTTGCAGGAGCTAATGGCTTTTGAATCTGAGCTGATGAGAGAGGAACAGGGTTTGGTATGGTAACAAGTGATAGAGATTTTGAAGATTTTGGTGGTGGCGAAGTATCATCATCTTTCAGAATTAGTCTTCTCCTTTTTGGTTGAGGAGAGACTGATGATATTTTGGGTGGATCAGTGGTTGTGATTTGAGTGGAGGTGATTTGTGATTGACTAACAGCTGTTGAAACAACTGGTGTTTCAACCACTATTGCGATTACAACAGATGTTGTAACATCTGATGTCTTCTGCTTTTTGGCAGGCGGTGATGGTGGTGAGGCTGTTTTTGGTGGTGAAGTGATTTTTGGTGGTGATGGTGATAAGGCAGTGGTTGTGGTGTGTGTTGAAGAGATGGCAGGTGTTTGGTTGACAGTTGTTGAAACCACTGAAGTATCAACAGTTGTTGATACAGCAGGTGTTGTAACAACTGTTTTGGTGGAAGAATGATGTTGGGGGCTTTTGGAGGGTGGTTTGGGAGTATGCTTTGTGGGCCTGGATGGTATGGATTTGGGTTCCCTCACTTTTCTAGTGGGATTTCTTTTCAGCTCAGGATTTTTAACATCCTTTGGCTCAGAACAACCCTGCGCATTCAGCTCCATGTAAGCTCTTTTCTCCTTATTCCACCTAGACAAGTCCTTTGCCTCTCTGTCCCTTTTTACACTTGCTTTAGCTTCATCAAGTGCATTTTGGGTAACATCAACCTTTTTGCTACCATCTGGCAATGTAATATTTTTGGTCATAGCATCCTTTTCTGGTTCAATGAAAAGACCATCATCTATTCCCTTCTTCTTCCACTCCTGAATTTTCTCCCCCTTTTTGGCATTATCTGGGGGTAATTGATCAATGAAGAGAACAGTTGGAAGAGCAGTGCCAGTGGTGTTCAATATGTGGGCCTTGATAGCCTTAATGTCTGCTTGTGTGTTCTTGAACCTAGACTCCATTGTGTTTCTCAGCTCTTGTACATGTATTGCATGTTGGTGATCAGCCATTTGTTTTTTTTTTGTTGGAGAAAAGGTTGAAATAGGTTCCATAACTCACCTATAGCAGGTGCTTGTGGTGGAGCAGGTGCTTGAGGTGGAACAACAGTGGATTGCACCTTTTGTACTGGCAACAACTGTTGCAACATTTCTTTGATTTCTGCAACAGAGGTATCCAGTTTTTCAACTCGTTCCGTCAATTCCAGGTACTTTAAACCATCACCCAACTTAATGGGATCATCTGATTTCCCACTAACAGTGGTTGTAATAGTGGTTGATGCAGGGAGTGTACTCCAAGTATCATCCACTGATGCCCCTTTTTCTTGGTTCTGGGGACTTCTTCCTTTAACACTTGATAACCTTTTGATGGTACCAGTGGTTAAAACAAACTCACCAATGGTTATCAGAGGTGCTATAGATGGAATTGCCTCCAAGGAAGTCTTATTGATGTAACCACTATCCAAGTGTAAACCAGTGGGTTTAACACTTGTAGTGGCTGCTTCACTTGGACTACCACCAAGAGTTACTTGTAACTCAAGGTGTGAAACCTCCTCAGGTTGTGTTGGTGGGTTAGCAATGATTGATACATCAGACCCAGTTAGTTGTTGAGGTACATTCTCATTGATAGGTGATTGAGAAGGACTAGTTTGTGCCTGGTTCAAATCAATTGTTGGATCGATGTGTGACCCGAATGAGTCAATCAGAAGAGTTTTGAGTCAGAATCAAAGCCGGAATCAGTGATTCTGACTTGATACAGCTTGATTCTCTCTAATTATCTTCTTATTAATGATTTCAAAGCTCTTACAGATCGTTTGACAAATCGACAGCACCTCGACTCTGAAATTGGAAAGTTACAAACGAAATCAGCAGCTCAGGTATTTATTGGCCATGTATTTTGAACGAACATGCTGATACGAAATACTCATTTCGTACGAAATAGTATAACTATTTCGTGCGAAATAGCCTATACACATACAGAACCTGATTTCTATCCTGCTGAGCACTGGTTTATCCTATCTAGACGCAAGACTCTATAAAGACGAAGTTGACAGAAATTAGTGCACCAACATTAATAGCATCCAACAGTATTTTAGTTGGTGAGGGAATTGTGGAGGTGAGGTTGGGTGTAGAAAGAGAATTGGCCGCGGGCATTGGGCTGTGGATGATGGAAGCAAGTGATTCCAGAGCATCATATTGTGGTGTCCCTATTTGTACAACCTGTTCTTTTTGAGAAGAAACAGGAGGAGTTTCAGCTATGGGTTGAGATATTTCTACCAACCGCTTTGAGGAAGTAGCAGCAGTGGTTTCTTGTGACTTTTGTGCTGTCACTAGCAGTTGCTCTGGTATCTCATCCTCCAGAGTTGCCTTTTTGGTAGGTTTGGGGGGGGGGTTGAGTTTTCTTTTGTTTTGGCGTTTTGTGGATTGTAGGTGTGGGTTTCAAAGCAGTTGTTTTGATGATTTGATCACCTTGAGCAGTGGTCTCAGCAGCAGATACCTGAGGAGCAGTGGTAGCTGCTAAATTCTGCTCAGGCACCTCCGCTTGTGTTTTGCAAGGTGTTGACATTCTTGTGAAAGTTTCAGCAGTTAAGTTGTTTATTTGAAAAGATTCACCTTGTTTCATTGCAGAAGCATCGTCCTTACTAAATTTCTTTTCAAAATAATAACTTAAAAATCCTGGAAAAAGTAAGAATGGCTTTTAATCAACATTTTTAACCAAATCATTAAAGATTTCCTGGGAATAATTGAAATTTTCTTCTTGAAGAATAGCATACCCCAGGTTTTGAATCTTTAATGGTATTTCATTGAAAGAGGTGGTTTTGTTTGAAACACACAATAACAGGGTATGAAATAAAAATCTTGTTGCAGGAGAGAAATATCCTTTTTGTAAGGTATCCCTCTTCATCATTGGATCAGCATACCCTCTTTCAAGGAAATCAATTTGTTGGACCGTGTTCCGACCCTGAATAGTCAGTAGAGAACGTTCATCTTCACGTACGAAGGCGGAATCAATGTAAATGAAGTAACAACAGCTTTCCTTTTCAATTCCTTTCCTTTAATTGCTTTCTGATGTAATTTTGACAGAGTTTCAGTAAGCAATTACACAAATCCGCTTCAACGTACATACATGAATGAACTAGTTTCGCTTCAACTGCCTATATATAGTCCAAGTGGTTTCGCTTATATGGCATGACATATAAGCGGAACCTCATCTAAAACCTTATAAGCGAAACTATCAATGACACACAAGCGGAACCTTTTGTACATACAAGCGAAACCTTAATACAAAACCTAATTTTGACTTTCTAGATCCAATACTGACCTATCTTGACCTAAGACGTAATGCAGACGAAGTCAACAAACATTCCATGCATCAACAGACTCCCCCTTGGATGTTGACGTAGTCTTCAGCTCCCGAGTCTTCAGTCTTGTTTTTTTTTCAACTCTCTGTCTTCACATCATTAGCATTCTTCACAGGTTTCAGGATCATTTCCTGACTTTAACTTCTATCTTCCCATTGACTGTTGATCCAGACTCCCCCTCTCAGTATGCTAGAATCTGAGAAATCTGGTTCAAGCTTTGACAGTTAGCTTCCATTGGGAATAATGAAGTCCAAACCTGTTACTCAAACAATAACATTACAATTCTTTCTTTTCATCAAATAAATCACAAACTCAATCAGCTTTAGAAATCCACTCAAGTATTCAGATCCAAATTAATGACCCTGATTACCCAATTAATCTACCAAGTTCAACTTAATGACCTTGGTTGATCATTTGACGAATCAAACTGATTTTGTAAAAACATTTTCAGTTTTTCTAATAACAATGTAACAAACATTAATTTAATGAACTTGTTTCAACTTTGAAAACATTTTCAAATTCCAACAAAGTAAGCTCTCCTCATTCTTCAGCTCAGAATCTCCTGCATCTGCTTCTAATTTCGAGAATCAGACAATCAACTTTCCACTTTGGTTTGTCAAAAATAAAGCAGAAATAAAATCTTTTTGGATTTTATCAAATCATTCTAAACTAAGAAATGAAATAACAGAAAACTTAAATTGCAGAATATAAAGAAATTGAACTATATACAAACTTATTTTTGATAAGCGCGTCAGGGAATCATATCAGCTTTTCAGACAAATTACTAGTACCGTTAAGCTTAATTACATGCTCAGACTTAAACAATTCACCTCGATTGTCGATATACTGATCCATCTTAAATTCTCACACAGATTTCAATCTATTCAGGATACGATTTATATGTTTTATGAACTTAGCTCAATTCATGTGTCCCACCTCTTGAATATACTCCCGTATCAAGAATCCCAATATTCAGTCTTACAGGTAAGTATACTACAATGATATCAGTACATAAATTAGGTATGCGAGGGCCGAGGGATCTCAGGTCGATACTTCGTATACGCAGAGAGATATCAGCTTCGACTTTTCAATATGTCCCCTTTAGAGGATCTTTTAGCTACAACAGCAGCGACTATCAATTTTATTGTTTCATCTGCATGCTGAGGGTTTATGCTATGTTTCAAGTATTTTGGTGAAAGTATTATCCAAGGACTAGGTCAGAACTTTCGTTCAGCAGAAGTCCCGGAATAATACCCCAGACATCATTGAGTATAAAAACCTAGTATATCAGAATACGAGACCTTTCGAACGAGATTTCAGGGGTTACCTATATATCCAAGTAGTGTTCCCCATGAATTTCACAAGTTTGAAATTTTAGGTTTATATCCCGACTAAATCTACTAAATGTGCGAAAACCTATCGACACATCATTAGTGAGACTGTTTAACTCATTTAGTCTTTACAATTCTTTAGCGTACTGTAATTGTCTAGCCGATGTACTATCATTTTCCCTATATACACAAGCTCTTTTTCAGATTTTATATTGTTTTTGTATTTTTGCATTTTTTACTGTTTTTGTATTTTCTGAAAATATATCTATTTACAACTATCTACTCCCCCTAAATACCAAAACACGTAAAAAATCGACAAACCATTGTAGATTGTTTCTCGTCGTCATCCGCAACAGTACTCTCATCAACGCTCACAATTCCATCCGACACCGAAAGCAATTTCATACCATTAAGTTTTAACAAATATTGAAACCGATTTTTATCAAAAGCTTTGGTATGCAAATCAGCTTTTTGTTCGTCAGTGTGGATTTTCTCAATTCGTATCAACTTTTTCTCGAAGCAATCGTGAATAAAGTGATGGCGAATTTCTATATGTTTAGTTTTAGCGTGATGTACTGGATTCTTAGTTATATTTATTGCGGCCTCATTATCAACAAACAGAGGTGTGTTAAGAAACTGCAAACCGTAGTCGCGCATCTGTTGCTGTATCCACAGGATCTGAGAGCAGCAACTGCTAGCAGAAACGTGCTCCGCTTCACATGTAGATAACGCCACAGACATTTGTTTCTTACACTGCGAGGTAACCAATCTAGGTCCAAAGAACTGGCATCCTGCAGTTGTTGATTTGGTATTGACTTTGCAGCATCCGAAATCCGAATCGGAATACCCTTCGAGCATAAAGTCGCCTTTTCTAGGATACCACAACCCCAATGTGGGTGTGCCTTTCAAGTAACGTAATATCTTCTAAACAATGATCATGTGCGAAGCTCTCGGGTTAGATTGATATCTTGCTGCGAGGCACGTTGGGTACATGATATCAGGACGTGAAGCAGTTAGATACATCAAAGAACCTATCATGGAACGGTAGAACGTTTCATCAGCCATGTCTCCGGTGAGATCTGGGTGAATCCCATGATTAGTCGCAAGTGGGGTAGCAGCACGAGTAGAACTTGACATTCCAAATTTCTCTAGAATATCATGCATGTACTTCGCCTGGTGAATGAAAATTCCCTCAGGAAGTTGTTCAACTTGTAAACCCAGAAAGAACTTCATCCCCCCCATTGATGACATCTTGAATTTTTGCTTCATCACCTGTTCGAAATCTTTGCACAATTTCTCATTCGTTGACCCAAAAATTATATCGTCTACATAAATCTGAACGATCAGAAGATGTCCGTCGACCTCTTTAGTGAAGAGAGTGGCATCCACTTTTCCTCTGATAAAGCTGTTAGCGAGTAGATGTTGAGACAAAGTCTCGTACCAGGGTCTCAGTGCCTGATGTAGACCATACAACGCTTTGTCCAGCAGATAAACTTTGTTCTTGTCGATTGGGTCAGTAAAGCCCGGCGGCTGACCGACATAAACCTCCTCTTTGACCTTCCCATAAAGAAACGCCGATTTTACATCCAACTGATAAACTTTGAAGTTCTTCCAAGACGCAAATGCTAGGAAAATTCTGATTGCCTCTAGTCGTGCTACAGGAGCATAGACTTCTGTAAAATCAATCCCCTCCTGTTGACTAAAGCCCTGAACAACGAGTCGAGCTTTGTTCCTTACAACCACTCCTCTGTCGTCTCTCTTACACTTGAATACCCATTTTGTATTGATTTTCCTTTGACCATCCGGTAAATCTACTAACTTCCACACTCCTAACTTTTCAAACTGACTTAACTCTTCTTGCATCGTTATGACCCAAGAGTCTTCAGTAAGCGCCTCTTTATAAGTTCTCGGTTCGACCTGCGAGATAAAACAAATTAATGAAAATTCAGTTTGTAAAGGTGCTACTGTAGAATAAAAACATGTTAAGCCCTGGTCTATTTGATGTCTTGTACGAACGCCGGAATGCAGTTCTCCTATGATCAACTCCTCTGGATGATAAGAAAGAGTTCGCGGCATCACTTCGCTTGGAACATCAACATTTCCCTCCAGATTAGTAACATTCTGTTCTGCATCTTGTTCACCAACTTGGTTTGTTTGACTTGATAACTGGATCTGCTCCCCTTCAGAGTCTGAATCACCATGATAAAAAACTGGCATATTTTCAGCTTCTTGATTATCATTCACCTTCGACTGATTACCAGGAGTAACTTCATCATCATGTTCACCAGCATGACTAGGACCTGCTTCATCATCATTTGAAGTTTCCCGAGGTCTTCTAGAATACTCCGCTGGGAACCTAAGCTGCGACTCATACTCTCACAAAATATCTAGCTCATCAAAGAAATCTTCATCTTCCTCTGATTCTTCTCTCATGTCAAACGAATCCCAAAGTTTGTCATAATGATAACGCCATGAATCACCAGGATTCTGTGGCGGCATAGTGTAACCTTGACATTTAACATTCGCTGCTTCAATAATCCGCTTCTCACTTGGAACGAAGACACGTCGCAATGGATTGGCATAACCAACAAAGATTCCCTCGATGCTCTTCGGACCAAACTTTCCATGAGGCTCTATAACTGTACAGGGTGACCCAAACTTTCCATGAGGCTCAAAACACGTGTTGTTGAACTTCTTGACAGTAAGAACCCTGTTGAGCGTATAGCATGCGGCAGAAACAGCTTCAGCCCAGAAATTAATTGGTAATTTTGAATCTGCAAGCATCGTTCTGGCTGTTTCGATTAGTGTCTGATTTTTGCGTTCTGCTACTCCATTCTGCAGCGGAGTGTACGGAGCACTAAACTCATGCAGTAAACCTCATTCATCACAAAATTCTTCCATCTTACTGTTTTTGAATTCAGTACCATTATCACTTCTAATTCTACTGATAGGCCTTTGGTACAGATTCTCAATTCTCTTAAACAACGCCATCAAACTGTCAAATGTTGCGTCTTTCGATTTCAAGAGTGAAACCCACGAAAATCTGGAATAATCATCAGTCACGACCAAGCAGTAGTAATCTCCTGTTATGCTCTTGACATTCACCGGACCAAACAAATCCATGTGAAGTCTTTCCAATGGTCTTGAAACTGAATTAACTTGCTTTGTAGGGTGTGTTTTTTTTCTTCTGTTTGCCTTTGACACAGCTTATGCACTCCCCTTCCAGATGAAAACCTTTGACATGAACTCCTGTCACCAAATCGTTATGCACCAAGTGATTCATCTTCCTTAGATGAATATGCCCCATTTTCCGGTGCCATAATCTCGATTCTTTCTCAGTTGCTCTGGACACAAAACAATGAGCCTGACCCGTGGTTGTAGTAGCAACGCTCATGTCCAACACGTACAGATCATTGACTCTTGGTGCCCTCATGATGATCCATTCCTCAGGTATCACAAATCCCGGTTTCAAGATCAAACATTCTTTGTCAGTGAAATGAGTAGTATACATCCTGTCACAGATCTGGGAGATACTCAGCAGGTTGTTCTCCAGCTCAGCGATGTAGTTAACTCTCTCAAACGTTACGATCCCATTGGATAACGTTCCTTCAGCTATAATCTTTCCTCCTTGATTACCCGCAAAACCTACGTAACCACCATTTATATTTCTCACATCATACAACAACGCGGTCATCCCTATCATATGTCTCGAAGCTCCACTATCCATGATCCATCTAGATACAAGTTTTGGAAGATCCTGCACATAACAAATTATCACTTAAACAACTTCAAGAAGGATGCCGATTCATGCTTCGCTATTCAGGAAGCTTCGGCAATTCAAACTGCTTAGTCAAACATGGAGTCCACCCAGGCCTCATCAGCCTTAGGTGTAACCTTGACTCTTGCAATTTGAATTTAGAAATTTTCAGCCTTGAGAGGTGGAAAATTTGCATCATAATCAACCATAATTGATTCTTCAGCCTTTTTCACTTCAGAAGTTGAAATTTTCTTTTCAATTTTGGGTTTCTAAACTTGTTGAGATAATGCAACCCTTTTGTAAAATTTGTCGTTTTTAGTTACCAACTTCTTTACGGGTTCATTTTTCACACTCTTTTTCTCAACAACGATTGAAGTTTTACCCTTCACCTCAACTTTCTTCTGTCGAGTCTTCACAGTTTCAGTCTTAGGCTTCACATTGATACACTTTCGTGCAATGTAACCAACTTGATTACATCTAAAGCAAGTTCGAGTATCAGTCACTCGACTTGTGCCTTCAGACTGAGACTGAGAAGCTCTTTTCTCAAAGAACTCTTTGTTTGATTTTGAAAAAATTTCTTTCTCTTCATCAGCAAGTGAACTCGAACTATTCACAAACCTTTTCTTCTCGACAAATCTCTTGTTTGGAACATTTCTTTTCTGATACGATTTACCCCCCTGATAACCACCCGACCAGTTGTTTTTGTTGTTATTAAAACGCAGTGGATTAACAGATTTCTTGTTGTAAACCTTTTCTTTCTCAAACCTCATTTTACTCTTCGTTTGACTCAATTTGTTCACTTCTGACAATTCGACTTCGACCAACTTGAAAACATTTGTCAATTTGTTCATGTTTACATTCTCAATCGGAAACTCTGAATCCGAAAACAACTTATCCGATCCCGACATCTTGTACATGACAAGATCAGGTTCATCATTTAAGTTGTTCTTGGACTTTTGTTTCGGAATGTATTTGTCCAAGAAACACCCATCTTCCTCAGTAGTGTCACTATCTGTTTTAAGCACATTTTCAACAACAACTTTTACAATATCATTTTGGACACTATCGTCACTGGAAGATGTGAACATGACATCAATGTTCTCTGGAAGTTTAACTTCACTTTCTTCCTCAAGTTCAACCAAAACAGATTGTTTTTTCGTGTAGTTATCAAGAACAGGTGGTGGAACTCTATGAAAACCCACCCCGGTTCCATTAGAATACACGTCTTCGCCAGCTTTGTTTTTCCCGATGGGTTTGGGAACAATGTGCTGTAACACAAAGCTTGCGGAGCTATAGCTGTTAAGCTTCATCTGGATTCGCTCGTTTTCAATTTCAGCCTCTTGAACTTTAAGTTTCAACTTAGCGATTTCATCCAGTTGTTTATTGATTGATTCTTCTTTTATTCTCAGCACAACTTTTAGATGTTCGTTTTCTTTAAAAGTTTTACCATTTCGATCATCACTATCTTTCACTGTGCTTTTGAGTTTTTCAAACTTCTCAGAAATCTGACGGTTTTCAAGAATTAACTTTTCATTTTCATTTTTAACTTTTTCATGTTCAATTTTATCAGTTTCAATTTGAGTAGTTAATTCTTTAATCCATTCAGTTGAAGCTTTAACTGTTTTGTCACGCGCAAGGATCTGATTCTCAACGCTTCTGACCTTTGCTGTCAGATCTTTAATTTTCTCACCGTTGAGATACGTGACAGTGTTACAAAATTTGCACTCTTTGTTGCAATTTTTGCAATCAGCATTTCCTTCGATCTTTTTACCTGACGCGTTTGTTGACGAGTTTGGACTGACCTGGCCTTTTGACTCAGACACGGAGTAGAGTCTACCTCAAGTGCTTTAGCAGCTAGCACTTTGTCAGCCATTTTTCCTAGGTTCTCTGCAGTCAACTCGTGCATTGTATCGATAATGCCGGTATCAATCTGCTTTGCTTTCTCGATCTCTTCTTTCTCCTTTTTCTCTTTCTCTTCTTTCTCTTTCTCTTCTTCTTTCATTTTCTCGGTTGGAGTTCCCCACCATTTGTGTTGCCAATACTCATCATCTTCTTTTATCTCCTTGATGATGGCTTCCAGATCAAGCGTTTTGTCATCAATCGCAATATTTCCATACTCATCAAGATAACACTCCCTGTCCGGATCCCATCTTCTCGCTCTTCTAGCTTCCAGATAGATACGAGAAATTATGATGATTCTGTTTTCAGCAATCATTTTCCGATAGCTATACTTCTGCTCTTCAGTACGATCATCTTTCCATGGAATAGGTTCATCGTTTCTCGCCATGAATGCGTAACCAACCGCATCTTCTTCCGGTAAAACATCTTTACTCCAATCATACCCCTCATCATCGTAGATCACCGCAAGAGCTCTAGATTTCTCTCTGTTATCTTCAGACTGCTTCAATCTAGGCGGCTCAGATTTATTCTGGTGATAAATCGCCTTCTTGTAATAATCATCTCTGAAAGGGTTTTCCGACTCATCAGCATAAGCATTTCTACCTTCTCGTTTAAAGTGACCCTTCTGCTTACACTTGAAGCATGTCACCTTGGATTTGTCGAACCCCAGCTTAGTAGATGGACCACCAATCGTCTTTCTGCCAGTTATTTCCATGAAGCGTTGTGCTCGACGAACAGCACTGGCCATAGCCCAACGAAAATCTATAAGCTCCATTTCTTCAGGATCTATTTGGTCATAGTCCTCTTTCGTTAGGTTTGTGTTGCCGATCTTCCCAGCCACCAACCCTTCATATGATTCCAACACCGACGCCAAGAAAACCATTTGTTGCTTAGCCGACTCCTCATCAAAATTCTGAGCATTCTTCAAATCTATTGCGATGTTGCACTGAAACTTTGCATCAAAATGACTTGCAGATGATGAAGATCCACTGTGATAACCACTGTGACTTCCATTGCTTTGACTGCTTTGACTTTCTTTGCTTGCTGTCGAGACATTCTCAGCAGAAAATGCAGTCTTTGGAGAAGTTGCTTTTGGCATCATGCTTTTCGGATAATAAAGATCCAAATTTTGTTGATAAGATGAGTGATTGACTTTGTACGTCTTCTTTAGTTCCAGTTCGTGACTTTCAAGTCTCTCAATCACCAAATCTGGTTTCAGATTTTCAGGAGCAATAGTGTTCTTCAACATCAGCGCATAATATCTCCAATCCACCTCATCTGGTAATGAATCGAACAGTTTGTCAACAAGTTCTTCATCATAATATTTGATCTCATGTCTTGCTAATTCCAGCTTCAGATGACCGAACCTTTCTATCATTTTACAAACTGACTCATTCTTGAGACAACCAAACATATCAAACTCTTTCCTAAGAAGTTTCTTTTTTACTTTTTACAATTTCAGTACTTCCTATACATTTCTTTTCTAGCTTTTGCCACAGATCTTTTGCATTTGAATAATCGATTAAAGAGATTATGTCCTCCTGAACCGACTGAAATAACAAAGCCACACACTTTTGCTTGGCTACAAATGCATCAATCTCTTCAGCCGATCTTAACGCTTCACCATTTTTGTTTCCATTGGCATAACCGTTCTTCAAACTTTTCCAGCTGGGAAATGCGAATGCCATCAGCCAATCTTCAAACTTCCTAGACCACCGACTGTACTCCTCGATTGCCATAAGCTTTGGGGGTCTATTGAATGTTCCGAAGGCACTTTCAGATTCCCAAGCTTCCTTTTTCTTCTCTTTCGGCGGATTCTCATTTTCTTTGCTTGATGAAGAATCATCGTTTCCAGAATTTCCCGTGAAAGCGTACATGTCACTAAACGGGTTCAAGAAAATATCATCCATCGTGAACGTACCTGCAAAATCAATCAACACTTAGAAAAATTTTCAAGTTTTTGAAAACTGTGACAAATAAGCGAAACAGTATGACTGATAAGCGAAATCAGATATAGGGTGACAGACAAGCGGAACTCCAATGAACCAGGTAAATGTCTATTCAAGTGAAACTACACTTGTCTGTTCAAGCGGAAGTATAGGGTATGAATAAGCGAAAGTTCATTCAAGCGGACCTAAACTGTCCTTTCAAGCAGAACCTATGTCGTTTCAAGCGGAACCTTCAAGCGAATCTAAGTCTTACAAGCGGAACATCAAAGTCCGGATAAGCGGAACCAAGTTCTAACTTGTTTTCACCATGTTTTATTCCGAATTTTAATTTGAAACTTTCTAGGGTTTGTTATTTGTATGTTCCACGTGATATACTCAAAAATCAGACCATTTCAACCGTAGAAACCAGTTCAAACTGAAAAAGTATAAGAGAAAGTGAGTAGAAATGAGAGATTTCTGCAGATTCAAGCTGTAGTAGTATGAACTCCTCGTCCTGAGCTCTGATACCACTTGTTGGACCGTGTTCCGACCCTGAATAGTCAATAGAGAACGTTCATCTTCACGTACGAAGGCGGAATCAACGTAAATGAAGTAACAACAGCTTTCCTATTCAATTATTTTCCTTTTATTGATTTCTGATGTAATTTTGACAGAGTTTCAGTAACAAAGCAATTACACAAATCCGCTTCAACGTACATACATGAATGAACTAGTTTCGCTTCAACTGCCTATATATAGTCCAAGTGGTTTCGCTTATATGGCATGATATATAAGCGGAACCTCATCTAAATCCCTATAAGCGAAACTATCAATGACACACAAGCGGAACCTTTTGTACATACAAGCGAAACCTTAATACGAAACCTAATTTTGACTTTCTAGATCCAATATTGACCTATCTTGACCTAAGACGTAATGCAGACGAAGTCAACAGACATTCCATGCATCAACACAATTTTTAACTCATTTAGGGGAAAAGAATTTTTACCTTCCTGATCATTGAGTTCAAAGACTTCCGAGATGGATTGTGGTGTGATTTTGACTGCTTTACCCTTTAGAGTAGAGTTAATGGATATGACATCTTCGCCTAGTTTGTCAAGGGTACAATTTTTCCAAAACTCTCTTTGGGTTTGCAGATAGTTTGGAGCATCTGCTGTAAGCAAAGTTTTGTACTTTGATGCAGACATGAGGTCAATGATGGAATCGAAAGCATCGGTGGTGTCGGGTTTTGTAAGAAGACCCAAAATATTGTGAGAAGCTTTGTGTGGAATTTCAGTGGGTGTTGACGATGATTTTGAGGTGGATTTTGCGGATGACTTCGATTTTGTCGTTTTGAGAAGATGATCGAGCTGGTTGGGAAGAAATTGGAGAAGATGAGATGAAAACTGCATTGAGAAAGGAATTTTTGAGAATTCAACTCGACAGTAAAACCCTGTTTGGGGTTTTGAAGGGGGTTTTTATGGAGAAAAAGTGAATGCTGACATGGCAGTGGTTACAAAAGGACTGACCACTATGTACTGTCCACGTGCCAACCCCTGATAAAATGAAGGACAATACTTTTATGAAAACCACTGATGAAAGAGGATCAATGGTTGCAACGGTAACAAATGAAAGCAGTGGGTGATTTTTACTATCAGTAGATAGCACATCAGTGGATAAAACACTGATTTTGTACAACAGTGCTTATCAAGAGAATGAGAGAATAGAGGATGACTTTCAGCAGTGGACAGACTTTGAAGTAGAACAGACTTTTGAACAAAGCAGTGGTTATGTCAGATTTTTAAGGATTTTAATGAAAACTTTCATTTTTAGCTATTTTTAAGGGTGGATTTTTGACTTTCTGAAAACATTTTAATGCTTTTATTCATAGAAAGACAGGATTTTGCCTGTTATTCCACGTTTAGCATGCCAATCCTAGAGATCAAGCTTTCAAAGGTGGATGTGTCTAATGCTTTGGTTAGCACATCTGCCAGCTGATCCTTAGTTGGAACACGATGTAGAGAAATCAAACCTTTTTTCATAGCAATCCCTCACAAAGTGATGTCTGATGTCAATGTGCTTGGTGGTTGATTGGGAGACTGGATTTTTGATGATATTTTCTGCTGCCTGACTATCCAACATGAGTGGTGTCTTTAGGGCAGTGATACCAAAATCCAGCAACTGATTTTGAAGCCAAAGAAGTTGGGATGTACAGCTTGCAGCAGCTATATACTCTGCCTCAGCAGTGGATGTGGATACAGCTGCTTGCTTTTTGCTTTGCCAAGACACTAAACAACTGCCTAGGAATTGGCACCCTCCTGAAGTGGACTTCCTTGTCTTGTCACATCCAGCAAAGTCACTATCTGAGAAACCTAAAAGCTCAATTTTACCATCAGCTGGATACCAGATACCAAGTGTGGGAGCACCTTTTAGGTATCTGAATATCCTTTTTACAGCAATAAGGTTTGACTTTCTAGGGGCTGATTGGGATCTTGCATAAACACATGTTGCAAACATGATGTCTGGCCTAGATGCAGTTAGGTACAATAAAGACCCAATCATGCTTCTATACAAAGTTTGATCAACCAATTCATCCTTCTCATCAGACATGACTAATTTATTGGTTGCAATGGGTGTACTACATGGCTTACAATCACCCATCTCAAATTTCTTTAAAAGTTCTTTGGCATATTTGCCTTGACGGATAAATGTGCCATTTTGCAGTTGCCTTACTTGGAGACCAAGAAAGCACTGGAGTTCACCCATTGCACTCATTTCAAACTCAGCTGTCATGAGTTTTCTGAACTCTTCACACATTTTATTACATGTGCTTACAAAGATGATGTCATCCACATAAATCTGGACAATCATCAAATCCTTCCCTCTCCATTTTAGAAACAGTGTTTTGTCTGTCTTGCCTCTTGTGAAACCAATGGAAAGTAGAAAGGTGGAAAGAGTTTCATACCAGGCCCTTGGTGTTTGTTTCAGGCCATACAAATGCTTTATTCAGCTTGTAGACATGATTTGGATTAAATGGATCCTCAAAGCCTGGAGGTTGACAAACATAAACCTCCTCTTGAATCTTACCATAGAGGAATGCACATTTGATATCCATTTGGTACACCTTGATGTTGTGGTTGATAGCAAAGGCCAGAAATAATCTGATAGCTTCAAGTCTTGCTACAGGGGAAAATGTTCCATCATAATCAATGCCCTCTTCTTGTGTGAACCCTTGAACCACGAGCCTGGCTTTATTCTTGACAACAATACCCCTTTCATCAATTTTATTTTTGAAGACCCATTTTATGCCAATAGGACTTACACCCTCTGGCAATGGTACAAGCTCCCAAACTTGTTGTCTTCTAAACTGTTGGAGCTCCTCTTGCATGGCTTCTTGTTGGACCGGTTTGCGACCCTAAACAGTCAGTATAAAGTAGTTCATCTCCAAATACAAAGGCGGAATCAATGTAAATGAAGTAACACAACAATTCCTTTCAATTCATTCTCTTTTATGCTTTCTGAATTGATTTTGACAGAGTTTCGTTACACCGCATATGACTAGGTTTCGCTCCAAGGTTCTGACTAACTCATCTGATTTCGCTTATAACAGCTATATATAGTTCCTATGATTTCGCTCATACGACATGACACATAAGCGAAACCTCCCTGAAACCATATGAGCGATACCTAAAGTCCCTATAAGCGAACCCTCATAAAAACTTGTACACATGAGCGAAACCTATACATTAAACCTAAATTTGACTTTCAAGCTCCTATTTTGACTTATCTTGACCTAAGACTCAATGTTTACGTAGTCAACAAACATTCCGTGCACCAACAGACTCCCCCTTGGATGTTGACGAAGTCTTCAGCTCCGAGTCTTCAGTCTTGGTCTTTTCTCCAACTCTTTGTCTTCACATCATAAGCATTCTATATTTACAGGTTCATGATCTTGCCCTGGCTTCATCTTCAGACTTCTCTTTGATCGTTGATCTAGACTCCCCCTTTCACAGACTCCCCCTCTCAGTATGCTAGAATCTGAGGTCTTGATCTGGTTCAAGCTTTGACAGTTAGCTTCCGTGGAATGATGAAGTCCAAAACCTGTGTCTCAAACATCAAACATTACAAACTATCTTTTCACAAAAACACACAATCTATCAGTACTAGAAATCCACTCAAGTATTCAGGTCCAAGTTAATGACCCTGATTACTCAATTAATCTACCAAGTCCAATTTAATGACCTTGGTTGATCTTTTGACAACACAGACTGATTTTGTAAAAATATTTTCAAACATTTTCTGAAAATAACAAGCATCAAATTAATGAACTTGTTTTAACTTGTACATCAATCCAATCTCTATCAAAATAAGCTCTCCTCATTCTTCAGCTCAGAACCTCCTGCATTTGCTTCAACATCCGAGAATCCAACAATCAACTCTCCACTTTGGTTTGTCGGAAAATAAAGCAGAAATAAAATCTTTTTGGATTTTAATAAAGTGTTCTAAACAAAGAAATGAAATACAGAAACTTAAATTGCAGAAAGTAAACAAAATAAACTATTTACAAACTTATTTTTGGCGAGCGTGTCAGGGAATCATATCAGCTTTTTAGACAAATTACTAGTACCGTTAAGCTTCATTACATGCTCAGACTTAAACAATTCACCTCGATTGTCGATATACTGATCCATCTTAAATTCTCACACAGATTTCAATCTATTCAGGATACGATTTAGATGTCTTACGAACTTAGCTCATTCATGTGTCCCACCTCTTGAATATACTCCCGTATCTAGAATCCCAGATATTCAGTCTTACAGGTGAGTATACCACAGATGATATCTGTCAGGGGTTAATGCGAGGGCCGTGAGAGCTCAGGTCGATACTTCCGTATACGCAGAGAGATGACGGCTTCGACTTATCGGTGTTTCCCCTTTAGAGGATCTTTTAGTTACAACAGCAGCGACTATCAATTTTATTGTTTCATCAGCTTGCTGAGGGCGATGCTATGTTTTAAGCATTTTGCGGAAAGTATTATTCGGGGACTAGGTCAGAACTTCCATTCAGCACAAGTCCCGGAATAATAGCCCAGATATCACTGAGTATAAAGACCTAGTATCTCAGAATATGGGACCTTTCAAACGAGATTTCAGGAGTTACCTATATATCCATGTAGTGTTCCCCACGAATTTCACAAGTTTGAAATTTTAAGTATATATCCCGAATAAATCTACTTAATGTGCGAAAACCTATCGACACATCATTCGTGAGACTGTTTAACTCATTTAATCTTTACAAATCTTTAGCATACTGTAATTATCTAGCCGATGTACTATCATTTTCCCTATATACACAAGCTCTTTTTCAGATTTTCTGTTGTTTTGGATTTTAAAATTTTATCATGTTTTTGTATTTTTGCATTTTTTTATTGTTTTTGTATTTTCTGAAAATAAACTATTTACATCTACTCCCCCTAAATACCAAAATAAGTAAAAAATCGACAAACCATTGCAGATTGTTTCTCATCTTTATCTGCAACAGTACTCTCATTAACGCCAATTATGCCATCCGACACCAAAAGAAGCTTCATACCATTCAGTTTTAACAAATATTTAAACCGATTTTTATCAAAAGCTTTGGTATGTAAATCAGCTTTCTGTTCGTCAGTGTGGATTTTCTCAATTCGTATCAACTTTTTCTCGAAGCAATCGCGAATAAAGTGATGACGAATTTCTATATGTTTAATTTTAGCGTGATGTACTGGATTCTTTGTTATATTTATAGCGGCCTCATTATCAACAAAAAGAGGTGTGTTAAGAAATTGCAAACCGTAGTCGCGCATCTGTTGCTGTATCCACAGGATCTGAGAGCAGCAACTGCTAGCAGAAACATACTCCGCTTCACATCTAGATAACGCCACAGACGTTTGTTTCTTACACTGCCAGGTAACCAATCTAGGTCCAAAGAACTGGCATCCTGCAGTTGTTGATTTTGTATTGACTTTGCAGCATCCGAAATCCGAATCGGAATACCCTTCGAGCGCAAAGTCGCCTTTTCTAGGATACCACAACCCCAATGAAGGAGTTCCTTTCAGGTAGCGTAATATCCTCTTCACAATAATCATGTGCGAAGCTCTCGGGTCAGATTGATATATTGCTGCGAGGCATGTTGGGTACATGATATCAGGACGTGAAGCAGTTAGATACATCAAAGAACCTATCATGGAACGTCTCCGGTGAGATCTGGGTGAATCCCATGATTTGTTGCAAGTGGGGTAGCAGCTGGAGTAGAACTTGACATCCCAAATTTCTCTAGAATATCACGAACGTACTTCGTCTGGTGAATGAAAATTCCCTCAGGTAGTTGTTCAACTTGTAGACCCAGAAAGAATTTCATCTCCCCCATTGATGACATTTCGAATTTTTGCTTCATCACCTGTTCGAAATCTTTGCACAATTTCTCATTTGTCGACCCAAAGATTATATCGTCCACATAAATCTGAACTATCAGAAGATGTCCGTTGACCTCTTTAGTGAAGAGAGTGGCATCTACTTTTCCACGTATGAACTTGTTGGCTAGTAGGTGTTGAGACAAAGTCTCGTCCCAAGCTCTCGGGGCCTGGTGTAAACCATACAGCGCTTTGTCCAATAAGTAGACCTTGTTTTTGTGGATTGGGTCAGTAAAGCCCGGTGGCTGACCGACATAAACCTCCTCTTTGACCTTCCCATAAAGAAACGCCGATTTTACGTCTAACTGATATACTTTGAAGTTCTTCCAAGATGCAAATGCTAGGAAAATTCTGATTTCCTCTAGTCGTGCCACAGGAGCATAGACTTCTGTAAAATTAATCCCCTCCTGTTGACTAAAGCCCTGAACAACGAGTCGAGCTTTGTTCCTTACAACAACTCCTCTGTCGTCTCTCTTACACTTGAATACCCATTTCGTATTGATTTTCCTTTGACTATCCGGTAAATCCACTAACTTCCACACTCCTAACTTTTCAAACTGACTTAACTCTTCTTGCATTGCAATGACCCAAGAGTCTTCAGTAAGCGCCTCTTATACGTTCTCGGTTCGATCTGCGAGATAAAACAACTTAATGAAAATTTAGTTTGTAAAGGTGCTACTGTAAAATAAAAACATGTTAAGCCCTGGTCTATTTGACGTCTCGTGCGAATGCCTGCTTGCAATTCTCCTATGATCAACTCCTCTGGATAAATTGAAAAAGTTCGCGGCATCACTTTGCTTGGAACATCCACATCACCTTCCAGATTAGTAACATTTTGATTTGCACTTTGTTCACCAACTTGGTTTATTTGACTTAAATCCTGAATCTGCTCCCCCTCAGAATCTGAATCTCCTCGATCAAAGGTCGGCATGTTTTCAGCTTCTTGATTATCATTCTGATCCGTCTGATTATCTTGAGCAACGTCATTCTGTTGGACATCATCGTGTTCACCAGCATTACTCGGACCTACTTCATCATCATTTGAAGTTTCCTGTGGTCGTCTTGAATACTCCGCTGGGAAACTTTGTTGTGACTCGTATTCACGCAAAATATCCAATTCATCAAAGAAATCTTCTTCTTCATCCTCTTCTTTTGTCATGTCAAATGATTCCCACAATTTGTTATAATGATAATGCCATGAATCTCCAGGATTCTGCGGCGGCATAGTGTGACCTTGACATTCAACATTTGCAGCTTCAATAATCCGCTTCTCACTTGGAACGAAGACACATCGCATCAGATTTGCATAACCAACAAATATTCCCTCAATGCACTTCGGACCAAACTTTCCACGAGGCTCTATAACAGTACAGGGTGACCCGAACGGTTCTAGATACTTCAAATTCGGTTTGCGATTATTGATTAGCTCAAAGCATGTTTTATTGAACTTTTTGACAGTGAGAACCCTATTGAGCGTATAGCATGCGGCGGAAGCAGCTTCAGCCCAAAAATTAATTGGTAACTTTGAATCTGCGAGCATAGTTCTAGCCGTCTCGATTAGTGTCCGGTTTTTGCGTTCTGCGACTCCATTCTGCTGCGGAGTGTACGGAGCACTAAACTCATGCAATATACCTCTTTCATCACAAAATTCTTCCATTTTGCTGTTCTTGAATTCAGTACCATTGTCACTGCGAATTCTTTTGATACGCTTTTGGTACAAATTCTCAATCTTCTTGAACAACGCCATCAAACTGTCAAACGTTTCGTCTTTCGTCTTCAAGATAGAAACCCACGAAAATATGGAATAATCATCAGTAACGACCAAACAATAGTAATCTCCTGTAATACTTTTGACGTTCACATGACCGAATAAATCCATGTGAAGTCTTTCCAGGGGTCTTGAGACTGAATTGACTTGCTTTGTAGGGTGTGACTTTTTCTTCTGCTTGCCTTTAACACAGCTAATGCATTCCCCTTCCAGATGAAAACCTTTGACATGAACTCCAAGAACTAAATCATTGTGCACCAAGTGATTCATTTTTCTAAGATGTATGTGCCCCATCTTCCGGTGCCACAATCTCGATTCTTTTTCAGTTGCTCTGGACACGAAACAATGAGCTTGACCCGTGGTTGTAGTAGCTACGCTCATATCCAACACGTACAGATCATTAACTCTCGGTGCCCTCATGATAATCCATACCTCAGGGATAACAAATCCTGGTTTTAAGATCAAACATTCTTTATCAGTGAAGTGAGTGGTATACATCCTGTCACAGATCTGCGAGATACTCAGCAGATTGTTCTCCAGCTCAGCAATGTAGTTAACTCTTTCAAACGTCACAATCCCGTTGGATAATGTTCCTTCACCAATAATCCTTCCTCCTTGATTTCCCGCAAAACCAACATAACCTCCATTGATATTCTTCACATCATATAACAATGCAGTCTTGCCGGTCATATGTCGAGATGCTCCACTGTCCATAATCCACCGTGAGACTAATCTCGGAAGATCTTGCACATATAACAACATGATTTAAACACTTCAATAAAGATGCCGATTCATGCTTCGCGATCAAGGAAGCTCCGGCAATTCAAACTGCTTAGTCAAACATGGTGTCCACCCAAGCCACATCAGCCTTGGATGTAACCTTGACAGTTTTAACTCTCGCAACTTGAATTTTAAAGTTTTCAGCCTTCAAAGGTGGAAAATTAGCATCATAATCAATTGGAATTGAATCCTCAGAAGGTGAAATCTTTTTCTCAGTTTTCGGTTTCCAAACTTGTTGAGATAATGCAACCCGTTTGTAAAATTTGTCATTTTTAGTTACCGAATTCTTTACGGATTCATTTTTCACTTTGATGTTGTCATTTTTCACACTCTTTTTCTCAACAACGATTGGTGCTTTACCCTTCTCATCAACTTTCTTCTTTTGAGTCTTCACAGTCTCAGTCTTAGGCTTCACGTTGGTACACTTTCGTGCAATGTGATCAACTTAATTACATCTGAAGCATGTTCGAGTATCAACTACCCGACTTGTGCCTTCAGACTGAGCCTATGAAGCTCTATTCTCAAAGAACTTTTCATTTGATTTTGAAAAAATCTCTTTTTCCTCATCAGCAAGTGAACTCGAACTGTTCACAAACTTTTTCTTCTCAACAAACCTCTTGTTTTGAACGTTTCTTTTCTGATAAGGCTTACCCCCCAGATAACCACCCGACCAATTGTTTCGATTCTTGTTGTTATTATAAAAACGTGATGGATTAACAGATTTCTTGTTGTAAGCTTTTTCTTTCTCAAAACTCATTTTTCATTTTGTTTGACTCAGCTTGTTCACTTCTGACAACTCAACTTCGACCAACTTGAAAACATTTGTCAATTTGTTCATATTTACATTCTCAATCAGAAACTCAGAATCCGAAAACAACTTATCCGAACCCAACATCTTGTACATGACAAGATTTGATTCTTCATTTAAGTTGTTCTTGGACTTTTATTTCGGAATGTATTTGTCCAAGAAACATCCATCTTCCTCAGTAGTGTCACTATCAGTTTTTATCACATTTTCAACAACACTTTTTACAACATCATTTTGGACACTATCGTCATTGGAAGATGTGAACGTGACATCAATTGATTCAGGAAGTTTCACTTCACTTTCTTCTTCAATTTCAACCAACCCAGATTACTTTTTCGTGTAATTATCCAAAATCGGCGGTGGAACTCTGTGAAAACCCACCCCGGTTCCATCAAAATAAACATCTTCGCCAGCTTTGTTTTTACCGATGGGTTTGGGAACAATGTGTTGCAAAACAAAGCTTGCGGAGCTGTAACTATTAAGTTTCAACTGGATTCGCTCGTTTTCGATTTCAGCCTCTTGAAATTTAAGTTTCAGTTTAGCGATTTCATCCAGTTGTTGGTTAATTGATTCTTCTTTTACTCTAAGCACTGCTTTTAGTTGAATGTTTTCTTTATAAGTTTTACCATTTCGATCATCATTATCTTTCATTGTGCTTTTGAGTTTTTCAAACTTCTTAGAAATCTGACGGTTTTCAAGAATTAACTTTTCATTTTCTTGTTTAATTTTGTCATGATCAATTTTATCATTTTCAATTTTGTTAGTTAACTCTTTTATCCGTTCAGTTGAAGCTTTAACCCTTTTGTCACGATCAAGAATTTGATTCTCAACGCTTCTGACTTTTGCTGTCAGATCTTCAACTTTCTTACCGTTGAGATACGTGACTATATTACAAAATTTGCATTCTATGATGCAATTTTTGCAATCAACATTTCCATCAATTTTCTTACCTGACACATTTGTTGGCAAGTTTGAACTGACCTGGCTTTTTGACTCAGACACGGAGTTAGAGTCTACCTCAAGTGCCTTAGCAGCCATCACTTTGTCAGCCATTTTTCCGAGGTTTTCAGCAGTTAACTCCTGCGTTGTGTCAATAACCCCAGTGTCAACTTTCTTTGCCTTCTCTATCTCTTCTTTCTCCTTCTTTTCTTTCTCTTCTTTCTCTTTCTCATCTCAAGTTCCCTACCATTTATTCTGCCAATAATCATCCTCATCTTTGAACTCCTTGATTATTGCTTCCAGATCAAGAGTTTTGTCATCAACTGCAATATTTCCATTTTGATCAAGATAACACTCCCTGTCCAGATCCCATCTTCTCGCTCTCTTCGCTTCCAGATAGATACCAGATATTCTAATTATTCTGTTTTCAGCCAACATTTTTCTGTGTTTATACTTCTGCTCTTCAGTTCGGTTATCTTTCCAAGGAATAGGTTCGTTTTTCGCCATGAACTCGTAACCAACTGCATCTTCTTCCAGTAGAACCTCTTCACTCCAATCATAACCCTCATCATCATAAATCACCGCAAGAGCTCTAGATTTCTCTTTGTTATCTTTAACCTGCTTCAATCTAGGCGGCTCCGATTTATTTTGATGATATATCGCCTTCTTGTAATAGTCTTCTCTGAAAGGGTTCTCCGATTCATCAGCATATGCATTTCTGCATTCTCGCTTGAAGTGACCTTTCTGCTTACACTTGAAGCACATCACCTTGGACTTATCAAAACCCAACTTGGTAGATGGACCACCAATTGTCTTCCTGCCGGTTATTTCCATGAAACGCTGTGCTCGACGAACAGCACTGGCCATGCACCAACGAATGTCGATTAGTTCCATTTCTGCAGGATCTATTTGATCATAGTCCTCTTTCGTTAGGTTGGTGTTGCCTATCTTCCCTACTACTAACCCTTCATATGACTCCAACACTGATGCTAAGAAAATCATCTGTTGTTTAGCAGACTCCTCATCAAAATTCTGAGCATTCTTTAAGTCTATTGCGATGTTGCATTGAAACCGATTCTTTGCATCAGAATGACTTGCAGATGATGAAGATCCACTGTGATAGCCACTGTGATTTCCACTGCTTTGTTTACTTTGACTTTCTTTGCTTGTTGTGGACACATTCTCAGCAGAAAACGCAGTCTTGGGAGAAGTTGCTTTTGGCATCATGCTTTTTAGATAATACAAATCCAAATTCTGCTGGTAAGATGAGTGATTGACTTTGTATGTCTTCTTTAGTTCCAACTCGTGACTTTCAAGTCTCTCAATCAACAAATCCACAGTCAACTTTTCAGGCTCGATAGTGTTCTTCAGCATCAGCGCATAATATCTCCAATCTATCTCGTCTGGTAATGAATCGAACAACTTGTCTACTAGCTCATCGTTAGAATACGTAATTTCATGTCTAGCTAGCTCCAGTTTCAAATGCCCAAACCTCTCGATCATCTTTGATACTGACTCATTCTTTAAACTACCAAATAAATCAAATTCTTTCCTAAGAAGTTTCTTTTTACTTTTCACGATTTCAGCACTTCCTAGACATTTAGTTTCTAGCTTTTTCCAAAGACCTTTTGCATTTGAATAATCAATCAATGAGATTATGTCCTCCCGGACGGACTGAAATAACAACGCCACACATTTTTGCTCAGCCACAAATGATTCAATTTCCTCAGCTGATGTTAAAGTTTCACCATTTTTGTTTCCATCTTGATAACCGTTTTTCAGACTCCTCCAGCTGGGAAAAGCAAATTCCATCAACTAATCTTCAAACTTTCTTGACCACCGACTGTATTCCTCGATAGCCATTAGCTTTGGAGGTTTATTGAAGGTTCCAAAGGCACTGTCAGATTCCCAAGCTTCCTTTTTCTTCGCATTCGGCGGATTCTCATTCGTATTGCTTGACGAAGTATCATCATTTCTAGAATTTCCAGAGAATGCGTACATATCGCTAAACGGGTTCAAAAATATGTCATCCATCTTGAATGTACCTGAAAAATCAGCAAACACTTAGAAAAATTTTTGAAATTTTGGAAAATGGTGACAAATAAGCGAAATCACCAATCTTTGACAAATAAGCGAAATCAGTATGTTGACACAAAAGCGAAATAGCAACTTTTGACAGAAAAGCGAAATCAGATAGGTTCCTATGAGCGAAACCCTATGAGCGAAATCTGATTCTATCAATGAGCGAAATCAGGTTGTATGATGTCCGTATGAGCGAAATAGCAATATGTCCCAATTAGCGAAATCATGTCCTAAGAGCGAAATCAATCAACTGGAATGTCCGTATGAGCGAAATTACACTCGATGTCCGTAAAAGCGAAACCCAGTTTTTAGTATATTTTCACCAATTTTAAGCCGTATTTTAACCTGATTCTTTCTAGGGTTTGTTTTTACTATGTTTCACACGTTATATTCAAAATTCAGGCCATTTCAACCGTAGGAACCCGTTCAAATCGAAAAAGTATGAAAGAAAGTGAGTAGAAGTAAGAGAATCTGATAGAATCAAGCTGTAGTAGTATGAACTCCTCGTCCTGAGCTCTGATACCACTTGTTGGACCGGTTTGCGACCCTAAACAGTCAGTATAAGGTAGTTCATCTCCAAATACAAAGGCGGAATCAATGTAAATGAAGTAACACAACAATTCTTTTCAATTCCTTCTCTTTTATGCTTTCTGAATTGATTTTGACAGAGTTTCGTTACACCGCATATGACTAGGTTTCGCTCCAAGGTTCTGACTAACTCATTTGATTTCGCTTATAACAGCTATATATAGTTCCTATGGTTTCGCTCATACGACATGACACATAAGCGAAACCTCCCTGAAACCATATGAGTGATACCCTAAAGTCCCTATAAGCGAAACCTCATACAAACTTGTACACATGAGCGAAACCTATTGTACGATCGTATTCTGACCCGAACGAGTCTATCAGAGGAGTTTTGATCAGATACAGGTGCGGAAAACAAGTACCTGACGTAGAAACAACTAGATCTTCACTTAAATCACACTTTTGATTGATATAACAGTGTTTACAACCAAATCTCACACCGGCAGCACCTCGGTATGGAAAACAAGAACGTTTCAAATGATTTCGCTCAAGACCCTATTTATAGTATTGGTAGTTTCGCTCATATGTACACGTACATATAAGCGAAACCTCTCATGTCGATATAAGCGGAACTACTCATGTCCATATAAGCGGAACTACTCATGTCCATATAAGCGGAACCTCTCATGTCCATATAAGCGGAACCTCTCATGTCCATATAAGCGGAACTAGTAGTTTCCCACATACGAACATAGTAGTTTCCCACATACGAACATAGTGGTTTCCCACATACGAACATGGTGGTTTCCCACATACGGACATGTGGTTTCCCACATATGAACATGTCGGGAAATCTCGTACAATGTGCCCTAATCTAACATTCTAAGACTAAGACTCGATACAAGACGAAGTCGACAGATGTATGCACTAACAGACTCCCCCTCAGATGTTGACGAGTCTTAAGTGTCGAGTCTTCGCATCTTCAGTCTTGATCTGTCTCTGGGCATCACTTTCTCAATCTATTCTTGCAGGTCTTCAGACTCCCCCTTGCGATATGCTGGCATTTCTTCAGTTCATCAGCATCATCAGCTTTAGGATCGTCGTCTGGCTTTCCATCTCACAGCTTCTCAATATCAATCAGCTTGGCTCTTCATGTTCCAAGATCATTGCCTAGCTACTTCCAATCAGAGTCCTCAGGTATTGGAACCTGGCTCTCATCTAGCTTGGATCCCAGGAACGAATAACCTGGCACATCTTATCCTGCAAAAACTCTACCTCAAAATAAATTTCTCTCACATACATATTTCAAACATAAACACATGCACTAACTCAGACTCACCTTCAAAATCAAAACAAAATGATTTTTCATATCAATCTGATGAACCATTTGAAGGTTTGATAAAAATAATCAGTTTTAAACACAAACTCCCCCTCAAATTATACTCATCATGTTTAGCACTCAGAATTTTGAAAATCAGCTTTTCAATATCAGTTGTCAAAAATCTTTATGAGTTTTTCAGAAGTTTATGCTAAAAACACACTGAAAATCTTTTTGGATTTTGTACTAAAGAAAAATGTAATGCAATAAAGAAATATTTACAAACAATATTTTTGTGAGTTCGTGTAAGAGGATCATATCAGTTTTTGAGACAAGACACCAACACCATCAAGCTTCATTTCATTTTATGTTCTAAACAATACACCTAGATTGTCAGTATATTTGTCCACTTAAATTTTCACACAAAGTTCAACTGTTCCGAGATACGATATTAATGTTTTAAGAAATTAAACTTATCTGTGTGTCCCATCACTTGAATATACTCCCGTATCCAGATCCCAATATTCAGTCTTACAGGTGAGTATACCACATATGATATTTGTAAAGGGGTTAAATGCGAGGGCCGTGAGAGCTCAGGTCGATACTTCCGTATACGCAGAGCGATGACGGCTTCGACTTTTCGGTGTGTCCCCTTTAGAGGATCTTTTTGATTTCAACAGCAATGACTATCAATTTTATTGTTTCATCAGCTTGCTGAGGGCGATGCTATGTTTCAAGTATTTGCGGAAAGCATTATCCGGGGACTAGGTCAGTATTTCCATACAGCAGAAGTTCCGGGATAATACCCCAGATATCACTGAGCATAAAGACCTAGTATCTCAGAATAAGGGACCTTTCAAACAAGATTTCAGGGGTTACCTATATATCTAAGAAGTTGTTACCTACAGAATAAGCAAGTTTGAATTTTTAGGTTTATATCTCGTCACAATCTACTAAATGTGCAAAAACCTACTGGCATATCCGCAGTGAGATTGTTTATCACATTTTAACTTTCCAATTCTTTAGCATGTTGTGACAGTCCACTGATGTACTATCATTTCCTCTTATCACAACGAAACTCATTTTTGAATTTTATCATGTTTTTGGCTTTTTCAAATTTTCTAATGTTTTTGGATTTTCTGAAATTTTCTACTCCCCCTAAAATGCAAACACATTAAAGAAATTTGAAAACTATCTAAGCTTCTTGACCCACTAGAAGAAATTTAAAACAAACTGTACAAAAACATGACAACCGATATCAAATCGCCTCAATTCGCCATTCACTAAGCATAAACAATCTGAACTCCCCCTTTCACAAACCATTTTCTCATTTAGATTTCAAAACACTTAAGTTTGTTTTAATCAAAATGATTTTTTCGGAAAATGAATTTGTTTTTACCACTTGTAAGTTTACCACTTGTTTAAGTACGGGGATATGGTTCATCATCTTGTTAGTTTTATCCAATGTAGTAAATCAAGTACAACTTAATGTCCTTGATTCACTGTTTGCAATCAAACAACCTCTAAACCACTTGTAAGAATAACCACTTGTAGATATAACCAAGCAATACCAATTGTAGGAATGAGTCATCTACATTTTACCCATCAAAGTGCCGATTCCTGCTTCGCACTTACCAACCAGGAAGCTCCGGCGTAGTCATTCAACCCGCAAAATTTTAACAATTTCCAGTATTTTCAAAAATAACCTTATTAAACATGAAAGATGCCGATTCCTGATCCACGATCACAAACTTGGGATCTCCGGCAAGTCAGGTTTTTCAAGCAAAGAAAATGTCCACCCAAGCCTGACCAGCCTTGGGTGATTTTAATTCAGATTTTGTTGGGGTGTAAGTTGCTTTCTTTGTAGCGTAGAAGTCTTTTACCCCTTTCACCTTCCCATTAACCATTTTTCCGAAAATCTTCTTTACTTTCCCATTAAATGCTTTCTCAACATCAAAATTATCCTTTTCAGAATAACCCTGATTTGAGATTTCAGACTTTCCAACTTTCCTTTTAAAATTCTCAGTTCTTAATGGTGGAAAGTTCTCATCATCCATTGAAGGAACTGAGTTTTCATCACTCTCATCAAACTGTGGCTCCTCTGATTTTGTGGAATCAGATTCATCACCAGATTTTATCTCAGATTTCTTAACAACCCATTTTTGGTTGTCAAGTTTCACACTACGCCTGTAAAATCTCTTCGAACACTCCCCAACTTCAAATGTTGAATTTTTGAAAACTTTAAATTTTTCAGTTGGTGGTTCGGTTTTGTCAACAAAAACTTCTTTCAGTTTTCCAGAAACTCCCTGTTTTGTGTTTGTCACTTTCGGACAGTTCCATGCAATGTGACCAGCTTCATTGCATCAGAAACAGGTTCTGGTTTCTTTTCTCTGAACTTCATTCTGCTTTTTCTCAGCTAGAATATCTTGATTTGATTATCTCCAGAATGAACTCTTCTTTTCCTCTTCAGCAGATGGTCCTGAAACAAATTTTGTATTTTTAGAAAATTTTTCATTTTTATAATTTTCTGGTGGAATAAAACCAAGTCCTTTCTTTTTGTAGCTACGATTTTGGTTTGGTTTCTTTTGAAAACCAGAACCAGAATTGTAACCCTTTTTCTTGTTTAAACGTTGTTGTACTCTTGAGGTGTAAGGTTTAGGTTTTACTTTAAGATTTTCATCTTTTATTTCAGAAATATTAATTTCAGTAAGTTTGAAAACCTTTTTGATCAATTCATTTTTAACACCTCTTATTGGAAACTCTTTATCAAAATATAATTTGCCAGAATCATTCAAAGTATACACAACTTCAAATGTTCCATCATTCAAATTAGATTTTGATAACAAAAACTCTTTACTGTAAACCCGTTTTCCCGATGATTTTGAACTCTTTTCGGACGAATTTGAACTCCCGGCTGACTGACACGAACTTTCGGACTCGGACTTTGACTCTGACTCCTCATCGTTATCCAACACCTGATCGACCACTCATTTTATCAGTTCGGACTCATGATCTGTGTCGGACGCTGTGAACGTGACATCAATATTGTCTGGTAAAACATCAGTTATCTCGGATTCTAGCTTAATATTGACCGCCTGTTTTAGTTCTTCCTCGTTAGGTTTTCTCGGAGAGTACCCTTCCCAAATTGGAGGCGGACACTTATTATAACAGACACCCTATTTCTTACCAGTATCCTTCTTCTTCTTTGGCTGTTCATCTTTAAATGCCTCAAAACCTTCAACTGTTGGATAAATTCTATCGATTATGTAGTCACAACCTTCGTAACTTTGCAGCAATCTTCTGATTCTTTCATTCTCAGCTGCTTCACTATCCAACTCTTTCTTCCACTTTGCACATTCTTCTATGTACAAGTTGATCTCTTTCTGCTTTGTCATCATGGTAGCATCATCATCTTCAAAGCTTTCTCTCTTTCAGAGTTAGTCTTTTCCAGACTATTCACATGTCTGTTCAATACATCATATGAGTTTTTCAAATTCTTTACATCAAACAACAACTGTTCTTTCAACTTTTCTAACTCACTAAACCTCTCATCTTTTTCTACACATTGTTTACAAGACTCTAAACATGTAAGACATGGTTTTGTGATTTCAACGATCTTCTTGACTTTAACTATCTTTTCAATTTCCACAATCTTCTCAATCACTTTGACTTCTTTCAATTCTTTTGCAGCTTTCTTCTCTTTCAATTTCTTCAATTTTTCTGCAAAATAAAATTCAAAAGTGTCAGAAGATAAATGTGTTTTTCCAAGATTTATCTGTTCCATCTCTTGATCACTATCACTTGTTTCTGATGAACTGTTTTCAGATGAAACAGATCCTTCATCTTCACTTTTCTCTTCATCAGATAACACTTCCATCCATTCCTTCAGCATTTCTGGCTTTCGAATAATATGTGCAATAAACGCTTGAACATTTGAATCAGCTGGAATAAACTTGTCCCAGCTAAAACCTTCAGCCATTTTCTCATCATCTTGATCAACGATGCCATAATAAGCTTTCCTGTTTGCATCCTCGATCATTCTTCCATGTGCCGTTTGAGCTTCTTTTTGTTGATTCGGTTGATGAGTGATCTGCTGATAGATAGTTTTCCTATAATAATCATCTTTCCCAGACGACTCCTTTGCTCCTCTCGGCTCCTGATTCTTGCACTCTCTTTTAAAGTGGCCTTTCTCCCTGCAACGAAAACAGACAACTTTAGATTTATCAAATCCTAGATTAGAAAGATTTGCATCCAAGAAGTCATTTCTTCCTGTAATAAATCTAAACTTTTCTGCTCTCCTCAAAACACTCGCTAAAGCCCATTTAATATCCATCAGTTCCAACTCTTCTGCATCGATTTGGTCATAGTCTTCCTTTGTGAGCATCGGATTACCAATTCTTCCGGCAATCAACCCTTCATAAGACTCCAATGCAGTGACTAATAATCCCATATGATGCTTTACAACTTCTTCAGAATAATTTTGACCATTTTGAAGATGTAGAGCCACATTGCACTGAATTAGATGACCATTTCCAGCAGATGAACTTTGAACACTTGGAGGATTCACCGTTGAGAACCCACTAGTGTTGACTGATCCTTGACTGCTTGGTGTAAATTGATTTCCAGCACTAAATGCAGTTTGTATCTTTGGACTGGCTTCAGCAGTTTGAACATTTCCTTTATAGTACAATTTAATATCTTGTTGATGAGTAGAACTGTTCATTCTAGCAATTTTGTGCTGCTCCAGATCCTGTGCCTCCAACTTCTCTATAAACTGTGCATTCGATAACCTGCTAAACTGTCCGGAATTCTTCAATATCATCAGATATGTACCCCATTCCTGTTGCGGTAACGCATCAGCAAGTTTTTCAACCCATTCTGCTGGAGTTTTAGTAATCTTCAATTGTGACATGGTGCGTACGAGATGACAATATCTCTCAAAAAGAGTCTTTGTTGTTTCACCAGGCATGCACGCAAATAGTTCAAACTCCTTTTTCAGCAATGCTGCTTTACTCTGTAGCATCTCAGTACTTCCTTCAAACTTCTTTTTAAGAGCTTCCCAGATAGAATAAGCACTTTCATCATGTTGAAGCAACACAAATATATCCTCTTTAACAGCTTGTTGTAACAGATTGATCATCATTTTTTCAGCTTTGTAACTTTCTCTTTCTTGCTCCGTGAACTCTGAAATGATTTTACCAACTCCAATTGAATTCTTTGGCCTCTCATATTCAGTTTCGATGCTTTCCCAAGCTTTTAGATGATTCGCCTGAACCCAATTCTCAAATCGTTTCTTCCATCCGTGATAATCCTCAATTCCCATAAGTTTCGGGGGGTTTTGCATTGTTCCGGTTTCAATCTCCATTGTCATGGTCTTAGTAATGTCGGATGGATTAGTCGAAGTTGTAGCAAACGCGTTGTAAAACTCAGTATCCATGTTTCAGTATCGAAGAATTTTTCAAACAAGCTTTCAAACTAACTGGTTCACCTCGTAAAACACCTGTATCACCTGAAGTACACACAAACAAACAAAACACAATCAGTTTAAAACACTTATCAAAGCAACTGAATCAAACTGATACTCTGTGCGAACTAAATCACTCGAACTGATGAATATTCTGTGCGAACTGAGGTTTAAATTGGCAAACCATGAGAACTGCTATGACTCGGATCAAAATCAAACGACCTGACCTTATTCCAAACGATCTGACAAGGTTCAAACGAACTAGACCTTTCAAATAAACTTGATTCTTTCAAATGACCTGATAACACCACACGACTCGTACCAAATCAATGTAAACCGGTTCTTTTAATCTGATATTATTCAAAAGGAATTATCTGACAACTTTGATTCAAAAACTTTGATTTTATAGGGCCGCACAATTGAACCAATAGAATTTAATTATTCCCATACAAAACTCTTGAGCCGACAACCACTACAATTTCACATGCAATTGAAATGAATTTTTATTGGACCTCAAATATCTCGAACAACACAATCAACACATGGGCCTTTCAATTGGTTAGTCTGACATACACTTGAATGATCACATGCAAGTATAAAAGATCAATACAACTTGATTGGGCTTATTACTAATGAATTGTTACCACTTTTTAAATATGAGCTAATGATGGCCGACAAGTTCTTTCTGACAAAGTTTAATGGTGATATGTTTTGTCCGGACAATAGATACACATGCACTCATTGAATTTTTTTTAAACAACTGGCCGACAACACTTATAACATATAACTTCTCATTGGACCGTCTAATCCACTAACTGACAATCAATGATTGGGCCGCTATTATGAACCAATCACATAGGCTAACCGATTTGTTCACATGCAGCCTTGAACGGACCAAATACCTAATGATATTATCATATGCCATTCTTGAATGAAGCAATCATGTGACCAACTGACAACTTAGATTAAGAATCACACAACTCGATGTGCACACTCAATCTGAATAAGCAATCAATAATCCATATTCCAATGAACGTAATACCAACACAGGTACTAATGAGCGAAACCAGGTGTCCTTAAAAGCGAAACTAGGGTTATAAAGGTCACAAAAGCGGAACCAGATCTCTTGGGTTGACACAAAAGCGGAACTATGTATTGCAGATTACACAAAAGCAGAACTATGTCTCTTGGAAGTCCTTTGGAGCGAAACTATGTCTCTTGGAGGTGACACATAAGCGAAACCTGAAGACATATGAGCGAAACTATGTGTCTAGAGTGCACGTATGAGCGAAACTCCTATGTTCACAAGAGCGAAACTACACAATGTCCATAAGAGCGAAACCTAATCGGAAGTTAATTTGGACCATTTTTAGTGTGAATTTTAAGGTCAAACTTTCAGGGATTTGTCTATGATCAATAACACACAATCTGTGAAATTTTGAGCGAATTTTGACCGTAAAATCTCGTTCTGATGAAGAAAGAATGTGTAGAGGTAAGAATTTATGATGAAATCCAGCAAATCTCTGTAGAACTCCTCCTCCTGAAGCTCTGATACCACTTGTAGGATCGTATTCTGACCCGAACGAGTCTATCAGAGGAGTTTTGATCAGATACAGGTGCGGAAAACAAGTACCGGACGTAGAAACAGCTAGATCTTCACTTAAATCACACTTTTGATTGATATAACAGTGTTTACAACCAAATCTCACACCGGCAGCACCTCGGTATGGAAAACAAGAATGTTTCAAATGATTTCGCTCAAGACCCTATTTATAGTATTGGTAGTTTCGTTCATATGTACACGTACATATAAGCGGAATCTCTCATGTCCATATAAGCGGAACTACTTATGTCCATATAAGCGGAACTACTCATGTCCATATAAGCGGAACCTCTCATGTCCATATAAGCGGAACCTCTCATGTCCATATAAGCGGAACTAGTAGTTTCCCACATACGAACATAGTAGTTTCCCACATACGAACATAGTAGTTTCCCACATACGGACATGGTGGTTTCCCACATACAGACATGTGGTTTCCCACATGTGAACATGTCGGGAAATCTCGTACAATGTGCCCTAATCTAACATTCTAATACTAAGACTCGATACAAGACGAAGTCGACAGATGTATGCACTAACACCTATACATTAAACCTAAATTTGACTTTCAAGCTCCTATTTTGACTTATCTTGACCTAAGACTGTAGGATCGTGATCTTGACCCGAACGAGTCGTTCAGAGGCGTTCTCCTATGTTTCAGGTGCGGAATAACAAGAAACGTAGGTAGAAATAGCTTGCACTTTACTATAATCTACTGTTGTATTGATCAATAACACGAGTACACGTTCTGACAGCACTTCGGCAGCACTTCGTGGCTCATCGGAAGAATACACCTCTAACTATGTGTATAGTTCCGCTTGAAATGTCCTCTTTATATAGGTGAGGATGTTCCGCTTATACGGTCATGTCCGTATAAGCGGAACTACATCAATGCCGTTCAAGCGAAACTATCATGACCATACAAGCGAAACCTAGATAAGTACATATAAGCGAAACCTATACAAACACATGTTTCTAGGATTTCGTGCCATGTCTAACCTATACACCACTAGACTCGATGTAAGACGTAGTCGACAGACGTAGTGCACCAACAGACTCCCCCTCGGATGTTGACGGAGTCTTCGAGTCTTCGCTTGTCAACCTACAGTCTTTATCAGTCTTCAATCTTCCTCTGAAGTATTTTTCATTTCAAGAATCCGCAAACTCTATCTTCATCACTAACAAGCTTCTCTTTCTTGATAGCAAGTTCCAGGAACAGTACTGGCTCTAACTGCTTCTTCAACTTTTGTCTTCAGACTCCCCCTCTCAAACTGCTGGGATCGAAGTCTGGAATTCACAACTTCAAGATTCAAATCCAGATCGTGATCAGGCTTCCAACATGTTCAAGATTGTTACTTGGCTCTATTCCAGCACAAGATCGTACCTGGCACACATTTACCTGCACAATCTCTTCCCACACATAAGTTTCTTCAAAGATTAAATCTTTTCAACAATTTAGAAACTTTGTTAATAAACTATAGTAATGATTTTGCATTCAAGATCTTTTACTGTCTCTTTTCAAGCAAACTAAACAACATCAAATACACTCTCCTAAACCTGCTCTTTATGTTTAGCACTTTGAACTTCGAAAATCAGCTTTTCAACACCAGTTGTCGAAAATCTTTTTGGATTTTTCAAAAGCAAAGAAACTAACATCACATGTAAAATACGAGAAAATGCAAAAATAAAATAATTACACATAATATTTTTGTGAGTTCGTGCAAGAGGATCATATCAGTTTCTGAGACATATCATCAACACCGTTAAGCTTGATTTCATTTTAAACTCTAAACAATTTACCTAGATTGTCAGTATGTTTGTCCTCTTAAATTTTCACTCAGATTTCAACTGTTTCGAGATATGCAATTAGTATCTTAGATACTTAAACTTATCCGTGTGTCCCACTACTTGAATATACTCCCATATCCAGATCCCAATATTCAGTCTTACAGATGAGTATACCACAGATGATATCTGTAAAGGGGTTATGTGCGAGGGCGGTGAGAGCTCAGGTCGATACTTCCGTATACGCAGAGAGATGACGGCTTCGACTTTCGGTGAGCCCCCTTTAGAGGATCTTTTAATTACAACAGCAGCGACTATCAATTTTATTGTTTCATCAGCATGCTGAGGGTGAGCTTATATTTCAAAGCTTTTTGCAGAAAGCATTATCCGGGGACTAGGTCAGTACTTCCATACAGCAGAAGTCCCGGGATAATACCCCAGATATAACTAAGTGTAAAGACCTAGTATCTCAGAATAAGGGACCTTTCAAACAAGATTTCAGGGGTTACCTATATATCCAAACAGTTTTGTAAACCCACAGAATAAGCAAGTCTGGAATTTAGGTTTATATCTCTTTACAGTTTACTAAATGTGCGAAAACCTACTGACACATCCACAGTAATATTGTTTATCACATTTTGACTTTACATTTCTTTAGCATGTCGTGATAGTCCACCGATGTATATCATTTCCTCTTTTATGCAACAAAAACTCATTTTTCAGTTTTATCATGTTTTTGGCTTTTTCAAATTTTCTGATGTTTTTGGATTTTCTAAAAATTCTTACTCCCCCTAAAATTCAAATACATCTAAAGAAAATTGAAAACAAACTATACAGAACATGACAACTGATATCGAATCGCCTTAATTCTCCATCCGTTTGCCTTAAACAATCAGAACTCCCCCTCACAACAAACTATTTTCCCATAATGATTTCAAAACACTCAAGTTTGTTTTAATCAGAATGGTTTTCCGGAAAATAAGTTTTGTTGATTTTACCACTTGTAGGTTATGGGGATCAAATCATCACATTGACTTTCAACCACTTGTAGGAAAAATTCAAATACAAATTAATGTCCTTAATTTACCATATGCAGATATGCACAAACCAAACTTCAAACCTGTTTTTCAACCAATTACCCTTTGTTGGTTGAATTCTCAAGGTGCCGATTCCTACTCCTCGCTTACAAACCTGGGAGTTCCGGCAAGTCCTGCAATTACTCAAACACAGATTAAAAAGGATGCAGATTCATGATCCACGATTACCAACTTGGGATCCGGCAAGTCAGGTTTTTACTCTTTGAAAAATATATCCACCCAAGCCTGACCTTCCTTGGGTGTAACAACTTCTTCATCTTTACTTTTAACGAACTTGTGAACCCCTCTTTTGGCAGCGTAAAATTCTTTAACACCTTTGGCCTTACCAACGACCATTTTGCCAAAAATGTGTTTCACATTTCCGTTGAAAGTCTTTTCAACATCAAATTTTTTCTTGTCAGAATAAAATTGATTTGAAATTTCAACCTTTCCAACTTTCTTCATAAAATTTTCAGCACGCAACGGTGGAAAATTTTCATCATTCATAGTTGGAACTTTTCTTTCAAACTTCTTCTCAACACGTGGCTCCTCTGATTTTATGGAATTAGATTCATCGCCAGAACTATTACCTGAACCTTTCACAACCCATTTTTGATTTGACACATTATCTTTTCTTCTTGAAGCACTCTTTGAACACTCTCCTTTTTCAAAAGTTGAATTTTCAAAGCCAGTAAACATCCGGGTTGACAGTTCAGTCTTCTTGACAACCTTTTCTTTCATTTTACCAGAGACTTCCTGTTTTGGCTTGAATGTCTTCGGACAATTCCTAGCAACATGACCAACAGTTTTACACTGAAAACAGGTTCTCTTTTCAATCTTCTTTGTAACATCATTCTTCTTCAGTTCTTCTTGCTTCTTGGCAAGGAATTCCTGATTTGTCTGTTTTCTGAATGATTGTTCTTTCTCAGCTTCTGTCGTCTTGCCTGAAACAAACACAGTTTTTGGTTTATAAATTTTTTCATTTTTATAGTTTTTCGGTGGAACAAAACCAAGACCTTTCTTTTTGAAATTACGATTATGGTTTGGTTTCTTTTGGAACCACAATTGTAATCCATTTTCTTGTTAATTCTTTGTTGATCTCTTGAAGTGTATTGTTTAGGTTTTCTGGAAAGATTTAAATCTTTTATTTCAGAAATATTAATTTCTGTTATTTTGAAAACCTTTTGAATCATTTCAAATCTGACACTTCTTATTGGAAAAGCATCATCAAAATATAATTTGTCAGAATCTTTCAAAGTATATGCCACTTTGAATGATTCATCATTCAAATTAGATTTTGACATCAAAAACTCTTTATCATAAACCCGTTTGTCCTTTTTGAATGTTGGCTTTGACGTATTGGATCCTGACTTTGACTCGGGTTTAGACTCCATGTTTGACTCCTCACTGTCATCTTTATCTAACACTTGATCGACCACACTTTTTATCAACTTTGACTCATGATCAGTGTCGGATGACGTGTACGTGACATCAATATTTTCTGCCAAGTTATCCGATGGTCCAGACTCCCATTCTAAGTTTATTGCTTTTTCGACTCTCTTGGAATTTGGATTTCGAGGTGAATATCCATTTTCGACCGGGGCGGACATCTATTGTAGACCACACTTGATTTCTTACCAGAAGTTTTCACTTTCTCTTCGTCTTTTGTCACAAATTTCTTTTCTTCGGACGTCTTCACTTCTCCAAACGTCTTCAAATTTTCCACAACCGGATAAATCCTGTCAACAACAAAAGTCGAACATGAGTAACTTTCTAATAACTTTTTCACATTCTCAGTTTCTATCTTTTGTATTGCTAACTCCAACTCCAGATCTGCACACTTCTTTATATGAAAATTAGCATCATCAAGCTATCTCAGGTACGCTATCTTCAATGTATTCATTGCCACAGCTTGTTCACCACTTGAATCAGTATACTTGTTGATTTCTCTGTTCATTGTATCATATGATTCTTTTAATCTGTTTATGTTATGCAGCAACTCATTGTTCTGCTTGATTAAAGAATCATAGTTCATGCATTTTTCTGGAACTTCGACAAATTCAGCATCAACTTTTACTTCAAATTCAGGAACTTCTTTGACTTTTCTGTCTGGTTGGAAAAATTCAGCTCTTCTTTTTCTCTCAGCTTCAGCTTCAGCTTTTAATCTCTCTTCCTCTTCTTCCTCTTCTTCAAGCCTTCGTCGTCTTGCTTCAGCAGCTTCCATGACTTTCCTGCTTCTTTCTGCACATTTCAAATCATAGGCATTAGCAAAGAAAGCATTAACATTTGAAGTGTTTTTGGACATCTCTTTAGTCATGAGATCTTTATCTGGGCAAAAATCGTCCCAGCAAAAAACTTCAGCCAACTTTTCATCATCTTGTTCTGCCAAACACACTTTGCTGTTTGTTGGAATATATTTATCCCATGAAAAATTTTCATATTTGCTTAGACATGCTCTTTTTGACCCGTCAATCACATCTCTTCCGTGTGCAGTTTGTGCCTGATGCTGTGCTGGTGGTGTGACTTGATGATAAATCGCCTTTTTGTGATAATCGTTGTTTCCAAAAGGATTTTGGGCTCCAGTAGCTTCACGATTTTTGCACTCCCTCTTGAAATGCCCCTTTTCCCTGCAATGAAAACACGTAACTTTAGATTTATCAAAGCCTAAAGTTGAAACATTTGCATCACGAAAATCATCTCTTCCCGTAATTTGTTTAAACTTTTCAGCTCGTCACATCACACTAGCCATGCACCATTTAATGTCCATCAATTCCATTTCTTCAGCATCAATTTGATCGTAATCCTCTTTCGTGAGCATTGGATTACCGATCTTTCCGGCTACAAACCTACTATAAGACCCAAGAACCATTCCTAACAAAGACATTTGATTTTTAGCAATCTCTTCAGTGTAATCTTGATCATTTTCAATACTAAGAACAATATTGCACTGAAGTTTTCTTCCATTCTTTGTTACAGAAATGTTTGGATCGAATGATGAAAATCTTGAGCTGCTAGATCCCTGGGAAGATTTCTTTTCAGAAGAATCTTTAACACTAAAAGCAGTTTTGATTTTCGAAGAATGATTTGTTGATCCAGTAGCACCACTCTTGTAGTACAAACTGATATCCTGTTCTCCATCATAATTCTTCATCCTGGCAATCTTCCTCTGCTCCATCTCTTGAGCTTCCAGATGTTTGATGAAATCTCCCAGTGTCATATTCTTGTAATCTTTTCTGTTGGATCTCAGCATCATCAGAAACGTTCCCCATGTTTCATGTGGTAGCACATCTGCAAGTTTTTCAACCAATTCATCAGTATCTTTCTTAATTCCAAGTTTTGACATGTTTCTCACCAAGTTACAATATCTATCAATTATCTGCTTGGTGTTTTCAGATTTCAAACCACGGAATAAGTCAAATTCTTTCTTCATGAGAGATTTTATTTTTGAGCATATCATCACTCCCAACAAACTTTGCTTCCAATTCAGTCCAAATTGAATATGCAGTTCCATCATGTTGAAGCAAAATCAGAATATCTTCTTTTATTGCTTGCTGAAGCAAACTCACCATGAGTTTCTCATCTCGATATTTCTTTTTGTCCTCAGTACTCATTTCTCGAATTGGTAACTCTTTGTTGTTTCTTGTGGGTCTTTCATATGGCTCTTCAGTGTGTTCCCATGCATCTAGATGATAAGCCTCGACCCAGTTTCCAAATCGTTCAGACCACACATTATAATCATCAATATCCATGAGTTTAGGCGGTTTCTGTGACGTTCCGGTTTCATTTTCAATCAAAGCATTCTGAGTCATTGTGATCGGGCTAGCAAAGGCATTATAATATTCGTTGTCCATTGATCAAGGTTCAAAGTTCACAAAATTTCCAAGTTTAGACAGAATGTCCCTTGAAGCGAAACTGTTCAGAAAAGCGAACCAGAAAAGCGAAACCACTTTGTTCAAATAAGCGAACCACACAAGCGGAACCTTAAATGTTCAAATAAGCGGACCACAAGTTGTCTGTTCAAGCGAAACACTTGAGCGGAACAACAACAAAGTGTCTTTGAAGCGGACCCTTTGAAGCGGAACTATCAGAACTTGTCCGAATAAGCAGACCTAAATTGCACAGATAAGCGGAACTAGGTGCTATTTGGAGCGAAACCACCTGTTCCTTGAAGCGAAACTGGCTGCTGAGGTGACACTGAAGCGAAACTAACTTGTTCCTTGAAGCGGAACTACCCTGTCACTGAAGCGGAACTACCTGCTGATATCATTTTTGAACCTGCACGTATAAGCGAACCCTCTAAAATATTAAGTTCTAGGTTGATTTTAGATCTGAAACTTTCCAGGATTTGTCTTTGATCTATAGCGCACAATCTGAGAAATTTTGACCCAAATCTGACCGTTACAACTTTTCGAAATGATAAAAGAAGGTGTAGAAGTAAGAAATGATGATGAAATCCAGCTAATTTCTGTAGAAAACCTCCTCCCAAGCTCTGATACCACTTGTAGGATCGTGATCTTGACCTGAACGAGTCGTTCAGAGGCGTTCTCCTACATTTCAGGTGCGGAATAACAAGAAACGTAGGTAGAAATAGCTTGCACTTTACTATAATCTACTGTTGTATTGATCAATAACACGAGTACACGTTCTGACAGCACTTCGGCAGCACTTCGTGGCTCACCGGAAGAATACACCTCTAACTATGTGTATAGTTCCGCTTGAAATGTCCTCTTTATATAGGTGAGGATGTTCCGCTTATACGGTGATGTCCGTATAAGTGGAACTACATCAATGCCGTTCAAGTGAAACTATCATGACCATACAAGCGAAACCTAGATAAGTACATATAAGCGAAACCTATACAAACACATGTTTCTAGGATTTCGTGCCATGTCTAACCTATACACCACTAGACTCGATATAAGACGTAGTCGACAGACGTAGTGCACCAACAAAGACTCAATGTATACGTAGTCAACAGACATTCCGTGCACCAACACTTCTACCCAGTTGTTGTCTTTTAGTGCCTCTTGGTACTTGACTGGCTGATGGAGTGATAGAAAACCAGCAAAAAGACAAATGTTTTGAGATTGACTTCTTGTGAGCACCCCTTCATTGATATTGCCAATAATTTGGTCTGGTGGATGAGATTTCAAAAAGATGAGCTCTCCTTGGTATGGAACAATGGCATTTAATGGGGATGGCTGCAGATGTGAATCATCTGAGCTAACCACTGCTGGTGACTTTGATGACCCAGCAGTGGTTTCAAAAGGTGGTGGAATAGGTGGTATTGGAGTGGACACATGCTGACTTTGATCCACTGTTTGAGGACTTTTATCAACAGTGTTTGATGATGTGGAAGCAGGGGTTAAGGGGCTACTTTGGTCAACAACTGTTGAGGTAGCAGTGGTTGAGCTTTGACAGCTGTTTTGAACATCTGCTGCTCTTCCCATTGTGACAGACTTTTGTTGAGGAATGATGATCTCATATCCATAGTCTGGTGATGAATCCTCTGATGGACCTGCACTGTTAGTCTTAACAGCAGTATTTTCAAAAGTGAATTTATCAAGATCAACAAATTCAGCAGGGTTTGCTGGGATTTTCATTGATGAAAGTTCATTGAACTTTACATTCAAAGTCTCCTCCACTATTTTGGTCCTTGTGTTAAACACTTTGTAGGCCTTAGCAGTGGTTGAGTATCCCAGATGATAACCACAATCAATTTTGGCTGCAAACTTTGAGATAGAATCTTTTAAGTTTAAAATGAAGCATGGACAACCAAAAATTTTGAAATATGAGATCAATGGCTTTATTTTATACAACAGTTCATAGGCAGTCTTTTGATGCCTGGGGTTGATTAAAACTCTGTTTTGGACATAGCAAGCAGTGTTTACTGCCTCTGCCCAAAAAGTTAATGGCAAACCTGAATCAGCAAGCATGGTTCTGGCAGCCTCAATCAAAGTTCTGTTCTTTCTTTCAACAACCCCATTTTGTTCTGGTGTTCTTGGAATGCTGTATTGCCTCACAAATCCTTTTGACACACAGAAATCATCTAACTCCTTGTTCCTGAACTTTGTGCCATTGTCACTTCTGAAGATTTTTACTGGAAGGTCAAACTGCTTTTCAACCTGTTTCACAAAGTCTTGCAGAATGCCTGCAGTCTCATCTTTTGAATGTAAAAAGTAAGTCCATGTAAACCTAGAAAAGTCATCAACAATAACCAAACAATATCTCTTTTTCTTCAGACTCATGACTTTAACTGGGCCAAACAAATCCATATGAAGCATTTGCAAACATTTGGTTGTTTTAGACTCATCAATGGATTTGTAGGAGCTTTCACGTTGTTTTCCTTTTAAGCAGGAAACATAATGCTCAGGACAGGTGAACAGTTTTTGAGGTAAACCTCTTACTAACCCCTGTTTTGAAATGGCAGTGATTGTCTTGAGATTTGTGTGTGACAACCCTCACAATCAGAGGTATCCGTACAATTAATTAATATTTAATTTGTGCTTAATAACTGTGCTTGATTACAACTGTGATTAAACTACTTTCTACTTTCTGTTACATACATACATATGCATCACATTTCATACTGTCACTTCATTTATTTCATACAAACATTTGTGACAAACTTGATGCACAAAGCACAGTTAGCACATTAACGGATAACCCAGAAAACATGCTGACAATGCCAGCACTTAGACAGACAATGTTTTTTAGGCCAGTATGAGCCAGAGATAGAATACTACACTAGTAGGGAGTGTAGGTGTTAGGATCGGAGACTGTCATGATTGTGCTTGTTTGTATAATTTTGACAAATCAATGAAGATAAAATAAGATTAAGTGCAGCAGAAATGAAGACAAACTTTGTAAGCACAATCTAAGTGGGAAATAATTTGATAAACAGATGCTTCTCATTAAGTTGAATGATTCAATTACAAATCAAATGATTACAAGCATGCTTACAGAACTAAGCTCCCCCTCAGCCTGATACTCCAAGGTTGGTTGCACAAGATGAAAGGATTGGACTGGAGAAGAAGAATCCACTCAGTCAATCCGATGTAACAGTACAGGGTACTGCTCCATTTATAGGCAAACCAAACCACTGAGGCATCTCAGCTGACGTCACCATGATAGTGACATCTAACAACCTAACAACCTATAAACACTGTTCTATACAAACTACTGATGTTTAACAACTGATTATAAGTACAATACATAACAAGAGAAAACTACTGCTTCACGTTCCGCTGTTGTAGCCTGAGCATTGATGTTGAGCATCAGTGCTTTCTTCAAAGGTGATCAGTCCTTGAATGAGCAGTGCTTGTGTCTTCAGCAGTACTTAGGAAACGACAGTAGATAGAGCAACAGTGTTTGTCTCCAGCAGTTTTTAGAGTTTCATCAGTGCTTGATTCATCAGTTGTTCCAGTGAGCAGTACTTAAGATCTATCAGATGTTAGATTACCACTGTCAAGGGGAAAGCCTAGTGTAAACAGCTGCTTATTCTGAATCCACTGTTGTGATCCGGTTTTGGCTTTCATTATCTGTTCCTCTGGTAGGGTTCAATCCCAACAATCTCCCCCTGGAACAGATAATGCCAAAACCCTTCATTATTCTGGACCTTTATTTCTCATCAGTAGTTCCTTAGCTTGCCTTTTAAATTCTTCTTCAAAATCCTTGGAGCTTGTGTCATCTTCATCCCTACACAGTGTAAGTTCAAGGAGATCCTGCAAATCTTCAACACTAAGGCCTAGTGCTTCTTTCCTTGATATGTACTTCACTTCACCATTGGATCTGACCAAGGTCAATACGTGGGTCTTTTGATCAGACGTCCACTTTAGTATTTTTAATCCTAATGGGTTTCTTGGGAGAGATTTATTTTTAGATGAGTTTGGAGATGTCGGCCTTGTGAAAAGTTGTAGGCTGTCAGACATTTGTTTGAGGGCCTTCTCGATGACATCATTTGCTGCATCTATATCTTCTGCATTCTCTCTTTCAACTGGCTCTTGCCTCTCAATGTATGTCATGCCTGTTGGAGTGTTTGGTGATGCAGGTTTGGTTAATACCTCTTTAAAGAGGTTTTGAAGTTTTGCTGAGGTATCTTCTTTTAGACCTATTTTCATGATGGTATCTTTGAAGTACTCAGCTTCCTTTTCCTTTACCTCTTCACTAGATAGCAGTTTTCCTTCTTCTTGGTTTGACACAAGGATAGGATTATCTTCTGATTTGAACAGATTTTGGAGGTCATCAATCTGTTGTTCAAGCTTCATCATTTGTTCATGCTTCTTTGAAGTGCCTGAAACAGTTATCTTTCTTTTCTTCAGCCTTTCATAGGCTTCATCAGTATGCTGCTTTGACCATTTTGATATGGCAATGGCAGTATCCACTTTTGCCTCAACCAGCTCTTACTTCTTTCTTTTGTACTCAGTTGTTAGGTCAGCGATGAGCTTTTTGTATTTGCTCCAATTTGGAGCATTCTTCTTCTTTCTAGGATCATTCTTGATTCTATCAATCCTGTCAGCTTCATGCTTTAAGGCCACTATTGGCCATTCTTCAAATTGGTTTTCTTCAGCAGGATAAAATTTTTCTTGCATGATGTATGCAAGAAGTTTTCTTTTCATATCTTTTCGTTGACCTGCCTTTTCTTTGCTCAGCTCTTGTGCAAAATCTTTTATCTGTTTGACTTTTGTGAGCAGAAATTCCGATCTTTCAGCAGTGGCTTCATCAGTTTGACCTTCACATTCAACCTTGGCTCTTATCTTAGCCTGTCTTGCTTTGGGCTAAAGGTATTCATCTATATCTTCTGGGACTATGAAGCCAACGAGTGAAGGAAATCTTCTGTTTGAAGGATCGTCATCATTGTAGAATTGCCTCATCTCATTTTTGATAGCTTCTAGTTCCAGTGGATATTTTGCAGCAATGGGATCATATTTGTCCTCATTTGCCTGAGTAAGTTTTCTTTTTCTGGTATAGAGCTTTGCTGGTTGTGCTGTGGGAATGGTGAGAGCAGTGGTAGATGGTGGACTAACAGTGGTTGAAACAACTGGTGTTTCAACCGCTGTTGTCATTACAACTACTGATATGTCAGCGGATGTCTTCTGCTTTTGAGCAGGGGTTGTGATGGCAGGGGTTTAAGTGGTGATGAGTGCCTGACTAACAGTAGTTGGAATAACTGGTGTTTCAACCACTGTTGTCATTACAGCAGATGTTGTAACATCTGCTGTCTTTTGCTTTTTGGCAGGAGGTGATGATGGGGTGGCTGTTTTTGATGGTGAAGTTGTTGTTGGTGTTGTGATCACAGAAGATGGTGGAGCAGTGGTTATGGTGGTGTGTGGTGAAGTGGTGTGTGTTGATACAGTAGCTTTGATTTGGCTATTTTCTGGCTCAATAAAGATGCCATCATCAATTCCTTTCTTTTTCCACTTGATCTTCTCCCCCTTTTTTTCATTATCTGGGAAGGGTTCATTCATGAAGAGGATAGTAGGAGGAACCTTTCCAGAGGCACTTTGGATATGAGCCTTGATAGCTTTAATATCTGCCTGTGTATCTTTAAATCTTGACTCTACCATGTTTGTCAGCTTTTGTACATGTATAGCATGCTGCTGATCAGCCATCTGCTTTTGTCTTTCCAGCAGTGGTTGGAACATGTTCCATAACTCATTTGCAGCAGGTGCCTATTGTAAAGGTGCTTGAGCTGGAGCAGCAGTGGATTGGGCTTTCTGAGCTTTTAATAGCTGCTGCACCATATCCTTTATTTCAGCAACTAAGGTTTCTAGGTTTTCAACCCTGCCCGTCAATTCCTGATATTTTGAATCATCACCCAAGTTAATGGGATCATCTGAATCCCCACCAGCAGTGGTTTTACCAATGTGTGACTTAGGGACTGATTCCCAAAATTCATTCATTGATGCCCCTTGTTCTTGGTACTGGGGACTTCTTTCTTCAGCACTTGATAACCTTTTGATGTTGCTAGTGGTTAAGACAAGCTCACTGGTGGTTCTCATTGGTGCTATTGAAGAAATTGCCTTCAAGGGAGTCTTATGAATGTAACCACTGTCCAAATGTAAACCAGTGGGTTCAACATTTGTAGTGGCTGCTCCACTTGAACTACTGACAGGAGTTACTTATAACTCCTGCAGTGTAACCTCCTCAGTTATTGCTGGGATAACAGAGATATCAACATCAGACCCAGTCACTTGTGGGAGTATACTCTCGGTGATAGGTGTTTGAGAGGAACTGGTTTGTGTCTGAGTAATATCAACTGTATGCAACAAGGGTGTTATGGATGGTGGTAATGTAGGGGGTGAGGGTAAAGGAGTTGAAAGAGACATGTCCTTGGGATCAGGACTGTGGAAGATGGATCCGAGTGGGTCCAGAGCTTCATATTGTGGGGTCCCTGTGTTTACAACCTGATCCTTGAGGATGCAGGAGGAGTTTGTGGTAAGGGTGGAGATCTTTCTTCCATCTGCTGTGAGGAAGTAGCAGCAGTGGTTATTGGTGACATTTGTGTTGTCACAAGCATTTGCTCTGGGATCTCATCTTCCAGAGGTGCTTTTGTTTTGGGTATGGGGGGTTTTCTGGATGTTTTCTTTTTGTTCTTCTTGGTGGTGGCAGGTGTGGGTTTCAAAACAGTGGGTGTGCTGCTTTGATCACCTGGAGCAGTGGGCTCAACAGCTGATACCTGAGGAGCAGTTTCATCTGCTAAATTCTGCTCAGGTACCTCTGCTTTTGTTTTTATAGGTGCCAACATTCTTGAGATGTTTCAGGCGTTAAACAATTTATTTTAAAATGAGCACCTTGTTTGGGCAATTCTGCATCTTCTTTTACAAATTTTTGTTCGAAGTAAATGCTTAAAAACCTTGGAAAGAGTAGAAATGCTTTGCAATCAACATTTATACTAAATCATCAAAAATCTCCTGGGAATAATTAAAAGTTTCATTGTTTAGAATTCCATATCCCAGGCATTGAATTTTTGATGGTATTTCATTAAAAGAGGTTGTTTTATTAGATACACACATCAACAGAGTGTGAAATAAAAACCTTGGTGCAGAAGGGAAGAAACCTTTTTGTAAGGTATCCCTTTTTGGTTGCTCTGCATAACCCCTATTCACGAAATTCTTTTTCAACTCGGCTTTAGAAAATGAGGTTTTACCTTTCAAATCATCGAGTTTGAAGACTTCTGAAATGGATTATGGAGTGATTTGGATCTTTTTACCCTGTATCGAGGAGTTGATGGCTGTGACAGTCTCTCCTTGTTTTTCAAGGGTAGCCTTGTTCCAGAACTCTCTCTGGGTTTGTAGATAAATGGGAGCGTCTGCTGTTATCAAAGTTTTTATTGGTGCACTACGTCTGTCGACTACGCCTTGTATCGAGTCTAGTAGAGTATAGGTTAGAACATGGCATGAATTCCAAGAAACATATGTCAGAATAGGTTTCGCTTATGTGTCATTGTCTAGTTTTGCTCATGTGTCAAAGATAGTTTCGCTTATTTGGCAAGTGTCTAGTTTCGCTTATATGGACATGTTCGAGTGAAACTATGTTGCCTATATATAGGTCATAAGAGCGAAACTAGAGTAAGAGTTGTAGGTGTTGTCTTCCGGTAAGCCACAAAGTGCTGCCGAAGTGTTGTCAGGGCTTGTAAACGCATTTGTGATCAATACAACAACAGTTTAAAGAGAATACGGCTGTAATTGCACCAAAGCATTAGTTTCCGCCTCTTGCGTTGAATAGGAATTCTTCTGATCGACTCAGACAGGGTCGAATACGATCCTACAAGTGGTATCAGAGCTCAAGAGGAAGAGTTCTTGCCATTTCAGCTGCATTTCATCTGTTTTTCTACACTTTCTTCAAAATTACAAAATTTTTCACGGTAAAACCGGCTCAATTTCACACACAGCACTCGGAATCATGTATTAATAAACCCTTGAAAGTTTCAAAGTTAAAATCGACCTAGAACTTAGGATTTTCGAGGTTTCGCTTTTACGAACTCGTTCAAAAAGTGACATCATCAGGTAGTTTCGCTCCAAGGATCAAGTAGTTTCGCTTTTGTGGACATAAAAAATTGTAGTTTCGCTCCAAGGAACATTTGTAGTTTCGCTCTTAGTGACAACTTGAGGTACCGCTTTTGTGACACTTCAGAGATTTCACTCATAGTACATCCAGGGTTTCGCTCAAAGGAACACTTTTCCTAAGCTTGGAAATTTGTGAACTTGTGAACTTTGAACAATGGACACTGAATTCTATAATGCATTTGCTAGCCCTATCACAATCACACAGAATGCTTTACTTGAAAACGAAACCGAAACGTCTCAGAAACCGCCTAAACTCATGGATATTGATGATTATAATGCGTGGTCTGAACGGTTTGGAAATTGGGTCGAAGCTTATCATTTGGATGCGTGGGAACACACTGAGGAACCATATGTTAAACCCACAACAAATGGTGTACAGCAAACAATCAGAGAAATGAGTACAGAAGATAAAAAGAAAATATCAAGATGAGAAATTGATGGTGAGTCTGCTTCAGCAAGCGATAAAAGAAGATATCTTGATACTGCTTCAACATGATGGAACTGCTTATTCAATTTGGACAGAATTGGAAGCAAAATTTGTTGGAAGTGATGATATGCTCAAAAACAAAATGTCTCTCATGAAAAAAGAATTTGATTTATTCCGTGGTTTGAAATCTGAGAATACCAAGCAAATAATTGATAGATATTGTAACTTGGTGAGAAATATGACGACACTTGGTATTAAGAAAGATACTGATGAATTAATTGAAAAACTTGCAGATGCGCTACCACATGAAACATGGGGAACGTTTCTGATGATGCTGAGATCAAACAGAAAAGATTATAAAAATATGACACTGGGAGATTTCATCAAACACCTGGAAGCTCAAGAGATGGAGCAAAGGAAGATTGCCAGGTTGAAGAATTACGATGGAGAACAGGATATCAGCTTGTATTACAAAAGTGGTGTTACTGGAACGAAAAATCATTCTCCAAAAATTGAAACTGCTTTCAGTGTTATAGATTCTTCTGAAAAGAAATCATCCCAGGGATCAAGCAGCACAAGATTTTCATCATTCGATCCAAACATTTCTGCAACAAAGAATGGGAGAAAACTTCAATGCAATATTGGATCGAACAGAAAAGAGATGGTTTAAACAAATTACGGGAAGAGATGATTTTCATGATGCAAATGTTTCAACTTTAGGCTTTGATAAATCTAAAGTTACATGTTTTCGTTGCAGGGAAAAGGGGCATTTCAAGAGAGAGTGCAAAAATCGTGAAGCTACTGGAGCCCAAAATCCTTTTGGAAACAACGATTATCACAAAAAGGCGATTTATCATCAAGTCACACCACCAGCACAGCATCAGGCACAAACTGCACACGGGAGAGATGTGATTGACGGGTCAAAAAGAGCATGTCAAGGAAAATATGATAACTTTACCTGGGATAAATATCTTCCATCAAATAGCAAAGTGTGTTTGGCAGAACAAGATGATGAAAAGTTGGCTGAAAGTTTCTGTTGGGATAATTTTTGCCCAGATCAAGAACTTATAGCCAAAGAGATGTCCAAAAACACTTCAAATGTTAATGCTTTCATTGCAAATGCCTATGATCTAAAGTGTGCCGAAAAATGCAGGAAAGTCATGGAAGCTGCTGAAGCAAGACGGAGAAAGCTTGAAGAAGAGGAAGAGAGATTAAAAGCTGAAGCTGAAGCTGAGAAAAATAGAAGAGCTGAATTTTTACGATCAAACAGAACAGTCAAAGAGGTTCCTGAATTTGAAGTCAAAATTGATACATAACCTGTTAAAGTTACAGAAAAGTGCATGAACTGTGATTCTTTAATCAAGCAGAATAATGAGTTGCTGCATAACATAAACAGATTGAAAGAATCCTATGATACAATGAACAGAGAAATCAACAAATATACTGATTCAAACGGTGAACAAGCAGTGGCAATGAATACACTGAAGATAGTGTACCTGAGACAGCTTGATGATGCCAATTTTCATATAAAGAAGTGTGCTGATCTGGAGTTGAAGTTAGCAACACAACAGATAGAAACTGAGAAAGTTAAAAAGTTATTAGAAAGTTACTCATGTTCTACTTTTGTTGTTGACAGGATTTATCCGATCGTTGAAGAATTAAAGACGTTTGAAGAAGTAAAGACTTCAGAAGAAAAGAAATCTGTGACAGAAGATGAAGTTAAAGTGAAGATTTCTGGTAAGAAACCAAGTGTGGTCTACAATAGATGTCCGCCCCGGTCAAAAATGGATAATCACCTCAAAATCCAAATTCCAAAAGAGTCGAAAAGGCAATAAACCTACAATGGGAGTCTGGGCCATCAGATAATTTGCCAGAAAATATTGATGTCACATACACGTCATCCGACACTAATCATGAGTCAAAGTTGATAAAAAGTGTGGTCGATCAGGTGTTAGATAAAGATGACAGTGAGGAGTCAAACATGGAGTCCAAACCCAAGTCAAAGTCTGAGTTTGATGCGTCAAAGCCAACAATCAAAAAGGACAAACGGGTTTATGACAAACAATTTTTGCTATCAAAATCTAATTTGAATGATGAATCATTCAAAGTGGCATATACTTTGAAAGGTTCTGACAAATTATATTCTGATGAAGCTTTTCCAATAAGAAGTGTCAGATTTGAAATGATTCAAAAGGTTTTCAAAATAACAGAAATTAATATTTCTGAAATAAAAGATTTAAATCTTATCGGAAAACCTAAACAATATACTTCAAGAGATCAACAAAGAATTAACAAGAAAATGGGTTACAATTGTGGTTATAGTTTCCAAAAGAAACCAAACCATAATCGTAATTTCAAAAAGAAAGGTTTAGGATTTAATCAACCGAAAAACTATAAAAATGAAAAAGTTTATAAACCAAAAACTGTGTTTGTTTCAGGGAAAACGACAGAGGCTGAAAAAGAACAATCATTCAGAAAGCAGACAAATCAGGAATTCCTTGCCAAGAAGCAAGAAGAGTTGAAGAAGAATGTTGTTCAGGAGAAGATTAAAAAGAGAACATGTTTTCAGTGTGAAACTGTTGGTCATGTTGCTAGGAATTGTCCGAAGACATTCAAGCCAAAACAGGAAGTCTCTGGTAAAATGAAAGAAAAAGTTGTCGAGAAGACTGAACTTTCAACCCGAAAGTTTACAGGCTTTGAAAATTCAACTTTTGAAAAAGGAGAACGTTCAAAGAGTGCTTTAAAAAGAAAACAAAATGTAATAAATCAAAAATGGGTTGTGAAAGGTTCAGGTAACAATTCTGGTGATGAATCTGATTCCACAAAATCAGAGGAGCCACGTGTTGAAAAAAAGGTTGAAAAATCAGTTACAATTATGAACGATGAAAATTTTCCACTGTTGTGTGCTGAAAATTTTATGAAGAAAGTTGAAAAAGTTGAAATTTCAAATCAATTTTATTCTGATAAGAAGAAATTTGATGTTGAAAAGACTTTCAAGGAAATGTGAAACGTATCTTTGGACAAATGGTCAATGGTAAGGCCAAAAGTGTCAAAGACTTTTATGCTTCTAAAAGACGTGTTCACAAGTCTATTAAAAGTAAAGAAGAAAATATTGTTACACCAAAGGAAGGTCAGGCTTGGGTGGATATATTTTTCAAAGAATAAAAACCTGACTTGCCGGAGATCCCAAGTTGGTAATTGTGGATCATTAATCGACATCATTCTTTATTATGATTGTAAAAAGTGTTTGAGAAGTTTTTTGCAGGACTTGCCGGAACTCCCAGGTTTGTAAGCGAGGAGTAGGAATCGGCACCTTGAGAATTCAACCAACAGATGGTAATTGGTTGAAAAACAGGTTTGAAATGCTTAATTGTTAATCTTACAAGTGGTATGTATGTTTGTGATTGTTACAAGTGGTTCAGATTGTGAATCAGATTGATTCTACAAGTGGTTAATCAAGGTCATTAAATTGAACTTGAATTAACTATCATTCATAGAATTGGGAAACAATGTGATGATTTTATCTCCAATTTTACAAGTGGTAAACTCAACAAAACTTATTTTCGGGAAAAACCATTCTGATTAAAACAATCTTGAGTGTTTTGAAATCATTATGGGAAAATAGTTTGTTATGAGGGGGAGTTCTGATTGTTAAGCCAAACGGATGGAAAATTGAAGCAATTCGATATCAGTTGTCATGTTCTGTATAGTTTGTTTTCAATTTTCTTTAAATGTTTTTGAATTTTAGGGGGAGTAAGAAATTTTAGAAAATCCAAAAACATCAGAAAATTTGAAAAAACCAAAAACATGATAAAACCGAAAAATGAGTTTTTGTTGCATAAAAGAGGAAATGATAGTACATCAGTGGACTATCACGACATGCTAAAGAAATGTAATGCAAATATGTGATAAACAATCTTACTGAGGATGTGTCAGTAGGTTTTCGCACATTTAGTAAACTGTAATGAGATATAAACCTAAATTTAAACTTGCTTATTCTGTGGGTTAACAACTGCTTGGATATATAGATAACCCCTGAAATCTTGTTTGAAAGGTCCCTCATTCTGAGATACTAGGTCTTTATGCTCAGTGATATCTAGGGTATTATCCCAGGACTTCTGCTGTATGAAAATACTGACCTAGTCCCCGGATAATGCTTTCTGCAAAAAGCTTTGAAAGATAAGCTCACCCTCAGCAAGCTGATGAAACAATAAAATTGATAGTCGCTGCTGTTGTAATAAAAGATCCTCTAAAGGGGACACACCTAAAGTCGAAGCCGTCATCTCTCTGCGTATACGGAAGTATCGACCTGAGCTCTCACGGCCCTCGCACATAACCCCTTTACAGATATCATCTGTGGTATACTCACCTGTAAGACTGAATATTGGGATCTGGATACGGGAGTATATTCAAGTAGTAGGACACACGGATAAGTTTAAGTATCTAAGACACTAATTGCGTATCTCGAAACAGTTGAAAAATTGTGTGAAAATTTAAGTGGACAAACATACTGACAATCTAAGTGAATTGTTTAAAGCTTAAAATGAAGATAAGCTTAACGGTGATGGTGATATGTCTCAGAAACTGATATGATCCTCCTGCACAAACTCACAAAAATATTGTTTGTAAATATTTCATTTCTGCATTTTCATGTTTTTACAAGTGGTGTTAGTTACTCTCTTTCAGAAAAACCAAAAAGATTTTAGTTTGTTTTGGCATAAAGCTTGAAAAAGTCAAAAAGATTTTTGACAATTGATATTGAGAAGTTGATTTTCAAAATTCAAAGTGCTAAACATGAAGAACAGGTTTAGGAGAGAGTATGTGAAGTTGTTAAGTTTGCTTGATAAGAGCTAGGGAAAGATCCTGAATGTAAAATAATTCTGTAGTTTCTTGTATAGTTTCTAAATTGTTGAAAAGGTTTTATATTTGAAGAAACTTATGTGTGGGTAGAGATTGTGTAGGTAAATGTGTGTCAGGTGATGATCCTGTGATAGAATAGAGTCAGGTAACGATCTTAGCATGAATCGTGAAGCTGTAAATTCCAGACTACGATCCTAGCAGATTGAGAGGGGGAGTCTGAAGACATCGTGTTAACATTCGAGAGAGAGGAGTTTGTTGATGATGAAGAAAGAGAATGAGGATTCTTGAAATGACAAATACTTCAGTGGAAGATTGCAGACTGATAAAGAATGTAGGTTAACAATTAAAGACTCAACGCTGAAGACTCCGTCAACATCCGAGGGGGAGTTTGTTGGTGCACTACGTCTGTCGACTACGTCTTGTATCGAGTCTAGTAGAGTATAGGTTAGAACATGGCATGAATTCCAAGAAACATATGTTAGAATAGGTTTCGCTTATGTGTCATTGTCTAGTTTCGCTCATGTGTCAAAGATAGTTTCGCTTATTTGGCAAGTGTCTAGTTTCGCTTATATGGACATGTATGTTCGAGCGAAACTATGTTGCCTATATATAGGTCATAAGAGCGAAACTAGAGTAAGAGTTGTAGGTGTTGTCTTCTGGTAAGCCACGAAGTGCTGCCGAAGTGTTGTCAGGGCTTGTAAACGCATTTGTGATCAATACAACAACAGTTTAAAGAGAATACAGCTGTAATTGCACCAAAGCATTAGTTTCCGCCTCTTGCTTTGAATAGGAATTCTTCTGATCCACTCAGACAGGGTCGAATACGATCCTACAGTTTTGTACTTTGATGCAGAAAAGATGTCGATGATGGAGTCGAAGGAGTTGTTGGTTGTGGGTTTTGTGAGTATCCCCACATAGTTGTGAGGGGATTTGTAACGAATTTCTGTGGTTTCAGTGGCCATTTGAGTGGCGTCAGTGGGAGCGGAGGAAGAAGATGATTTTGATTTTGATTTCGATTTTGATTTCGTCATTTTGATGAAGAAGATCGAAAAATGTTTTTGGAGTTATAAGTGGGAAACTGCTTTGTGAAGAGAATGTTTGGAATTCAATTCGACAGTGAAACCCTGTTTGGGGTTTTGATCAGGGTTTTATTTAGGGAAAAAAATGAATACTGACGTGGCAGCAGTTATAATGATCTGACGACTAAAAAGCTGACCATGTGTGAACCCCTGATGGAAGAGTAAATAATGGAGGACAGTTGTTTTGGGGGCCACTGATGAAACAAGTATCAGTGGTTACAACGGTAATAAATGAAGCAGTGGGTGATTTTTACCATCAGTGGATGTTTTAACTACATCAATGGATAGCATATCAGTGGATAAAACACTGATTTTGAACAACAGCGCATATCACGAAAGTGAGAGGACAGAGGTTGACTTTCAGCAGTGGACAGTCATTAGAGAGCAGATGTTTGAAGCACAATCAGTAGTTTTAAGGAAAAACAGTGGTAGACAACAAAATTAAGATCATTAGTATAACAACTGTTAGTGCAGCAGTGTTTCAACTTTTGACAAATAATTTTAGCATCTGCTTGTTCAGATGTGGGGATTGATTTTGTCTTGTTTGAGTTCAATATCATGTCCAACATCTGTTATTCTGCAGGAATGCTATACTTAGCTACATTTTAGATGTAGATTATCAAGTTTAATATGTCAGCAGTTTTTCTAGGAGATTATGTTCTAGGTTTACCACATGTTCACTATTTCTTGACAGTGGCTTAGCATCCAAGATGATGAAAACTTCTTTACTAAGGCAACTCATTTTGTGTCTAATTATTTGAACTAGAACATGAGTGTCTCAGTATTTTTAGAATTAATTTGCAATCAATTTTTTCTGTGATAAACAAACTTGAGCTTAATGTGACCTTGACATTTACACCATTTCCCTTTGATCATTTTTAGGAAAAGTAATTACTTATTACCAGTGGGGGCTTCCCATATTTATACTTACTAGACTATTTGCAACCATGTGTTCTTCTTAGCCCGAGAACATGAATACGTACAAGGTCACGTAGGTTTTACGTGAGTGCCCTTCCCCGAGGACAGTGGTACGTGTGGGGTTTACGTAGGTTTTACGTAAGTGTCCTTCCGGCCCGGAAGACAGTAGTAGGTATGAGTTTACGTAGGTTTTACGTAAGTGTCCTCCCGACCAGGGAGACAGTGGTAGATACTAATTTACGTAGGTTTTACGTAAGTGTCCTATCTAACCTGAGGACGATGGTATATAGTCTAGCAATAGCGTAAGTACGAGTAATTATCCAATTCAATCTTCCAACCCAATTCCCAACCCGGGAATCCCATGCCTTGGCTGTGTGAACTCACCTTGGTTTGCTCGGCAGATACACAGGAAAGTCAATCAAGCTATAAGGTGGTCAACCACGTCCTACCATGGTTACCATACAAGTCAGGTTCATATTCAAGTAGTGCACGTATATTCTACACGTATTGTACACAAGTAACAATCATAGCATGCACGTATAATTAAGGCAGTTCATCAACATAACAGTCACGTAAACAAGTCCAAGTATGCGACCCAAATGGTTGGGCTTGTAACAGTGTGCAAAGTCCAAAACAATGTGCACGTGTTCATGGTCTCGAGTCGAGACTAGGGATCTCGAGTCGAGACTAGGCGGTCTCGAGTTGTGCTGGCCTTAAGGTCTCGAGTCGCAACAAGGAGGTCTCGGGTCATCATGTACTAGTCGAGACTACACGGTCTCGAGTCGCAACCGGACCCGCAACCGTGGTCTCGGGTTGTGCTGTTGGTGTCGGTGCTGTGGTCTCGAGTCGAGACTGTGCATTCTCGACTCGCAATCCGTGTCGAGACTAACAGATTGTAACTGATTTTCCTTATTTGCAGCTCATGATTTTCGTAACAATAGCAAACAACTTTGGCAGTTTCACAATCAGATCAAATCACAATTATTCAACATTCAAGTACGTTCATATCACCACAATCATCATCAGTCCAAGAACAGTAATTCAATATCATAAGGGACACATAATCGGATCATATGATTAATGAAGTTAAAGACTATCATGCAACCCTAAGTCATGTGTACAATAAACCAGTTAATACCACAACTCATAACATCACAGCCGATTAACAAACATTCGGTTCTAGTTCATCATGTAATCAATTCGAAGCAAACTATGGTAACCGATTATCCTCATCACACACATCCGATTCACAAGAACATAATTATGTAGTACATTATTGTTCATCATACATGCAACCCTAATCCTTTAATCAAAGCATAGAATCATAACGTCATTCAACAAGAAATCAATAACAAAACACTAACCGGTTTGTAGGTGAAACAAGGAAGGCAAATCCGAATGAAAACAAGGTCTTCGATTGCCAAGGGGTGTTGCCGTCAGGTTCGTGAGGGAGAGAAAGAGCTAGGGTTTTGTGTGTTGTGATTTTTGATAAAAGTGAGAGGTGGTTACTACCCCTAAGTGTTATGTGAACATCAAGATGGGCCGAGCCCCACTCGGCTGCCTATTGGTTTCGGTTACAAGCAATACAGCCCAAATGGGCTTGTGCGATCGAGTGATGGTTGTTGTGCGATCGGATCAAACAAGCATACACATAACATAACATTCGTACATTACACAATTTACACAAGGCACGTATACATGTTATTCAAATAAAGTTCACATAATCACATAACGTTACACAAAGTAGGTTCGAATTACGAGTTGTCACATTATCCCCAACTTAAAAGAAATTTCGTCCCGAAATTTGGTACGTACTCACTGAGGAAGCTAGGTAAGTTGTATCGTTTACTGGTTTTCCTGGGGTTTCACATCCTCCCCCCCTAGATCTGGAATTTCGTCCCGAAATTCCGTGGTAGCTTCAGCCTCAGTAGTGGTTGTACTGTTCGCGAACAATTTGGGGTACTTTTCTTTCATCTGATCTTCTCGTTCCCAGGTGAACTCTGGGCCACGACGGGAGTTCCAACGAACTCGAACAAGAGGGATTCTCTTGTTCTTGAGGAACTTAACATCCTGGTCCGTGATTTCTACTTTTTCGTCGACGAATCGCAACTGCTCGTCGATAGTGAGCTCCTTCAGAGGAACTATGAGGGTCTCATCTGACAGGCACTTCTTCAGATTCGACTGTTGATGCACTTATGTCTGTACTTTGTCTGTATTCGGTCACGATGTAAACGATGTCCTTGTCAGTCCTGTAAGTTGACCAAGTCAACCGTCCTCCTGGTTTGGCTTGGCCCAACAGTTAGAAATATGTTTGTGAAGTGTCTGAGTCGAAGGATGAGCAATCGAAGGATTATGTCTATCCTTCGATTGGCTCGAAAGATAAACCACGAAGGATACGGATGGACTTCGAAGGATAAGCTATCCTTCGAAGTATATATAGATCCTTCGATGGCCATTGTGGTCGACAGATGGTCCTTCGGACAATCTGTCTAATCCTTCAACCAGACCTGCTGTGTGTGGGTATAAATACCCATGAAGTGTGTTGTTTCAAAGAGACTTGAGAGACTTGTGAGATAGATGCACACATAGAGAGAGTTTGAGAGCATTCTATCAAAACACACACACACACACTAGAGAGTTTGCAAGTTAGATTTGTAAACATTGTGCTTGTAACCGGAACCTTCATTCGTATTAATACAGTGGTGTTAATCGGTGAATCCTTGTGTGTTTGTGTTTATGCTTGTCTCAACCCGGTTTGCTTGCTAGCTTGGATTCCGCACTCGCTAGTGGGTTTGTATAACAAGGTTTAGGTTCGTCATCCTTTGAAAGGGACCTACAAGTGGTATCAGAGCCGTGGCTCTTTTCCTTGTTAAAACCGGGTTTTTGTGCAAGACTTGGTAGTTTTTGGACAAAAAGTTTCTTGGTTTAGCACCCGTTTTTAGTGTGTTTTCTGGATATTTAACCATAAAAACGTGTTCTAAACTAACCGGGTGTGTTACGGGAAGGTTTGGGTAAATTAAAAATCACATCCGATAGTTTTTCTGTTTTCCGACCATTATTCCGGTCAAATTCCGGTTGCCTTGGTGAGGATAAGAAACTTCTATTTTGGGTGTTATTTTTGAAAGTCAAATCTGATTGTGAAAAGGTGTTGTCAGATCATACCCATTTGCCGAAAGTTGGTCACCTACCACATCAACTTTTCACCAACTTTTGTACCTTCTGTACTTGTGTCAGAACCGTCGAAAGATAACTTTCGAACTCGAAAGATCATCCTTCGAACTAGGAGATTCGAAAGATAGCCATCCTTCGAACATCCTTCGAAGTCAGTAGGTTATCCTTCGAATCAAGGAATCTTTTTGAAAGATCATCTTTCGAGCTACTGTTCATTTCGAAAGATAAGGATCCTTCGTGAAGGTGAATCTTTCAAGTTTATCTTTCGAGATCATCGTTCGAATCTCAACAGTGATCCTTCGACCACTGTTGATCCTTCGAACAGGTGTGATCTTTCGTGGATCCTTCGAGTCTTAATTGTTTAGATTTAACAGTTTGTGAATTTCAGGTCTTTCGATCCTACATCCTTCGGCTGCTTGTTATCCTTCGAAACTTTTAACATAGTTTGTGAAAATCAATTTTTTATTAAGTTAATTTTCACAGAATATATTAAAATATAAAATGGGAACTAACAGTCAGTGGGACCCATCCGCATGGACGACAACAACCTTGAATCCACAATCATCCTCTACGCAATCTGCGTCAGATTTCGATAAAAATGCATGGATGCGGGCTATCGCTCCACCTCAAACTGCAATGATAACTGCAAGTCAGTGGGCGTTAGTTACAAATCAAAGCAACAGCATTCAAGCCATGATGCAGAACGATAGTGAAACCGGTACAAGTACAAAACCACCAAAATTGAATCATATCAATGACTGGGGATGGTGGAAGGAAAGGCATTCATGATTCTTCACTCCATTTGAAAATGAATTAGAAGTTGCAGGATCAAATCCAGAAACGTATAGCACCATGTCTGATGACGACAAGAAGAAGTTTGAATTAGAAAAGAAGGCATTCATGATTCTTACGCAAGCTCTTCATAAAGACATATACCACCAATTTGTTTACTGCACAACGACTAAAAGCTTGTGGGATATGTTAACTTTGAGATGTGAAGGAAATGCTCAATCAAGGAAGATTAAACAAGAGCTGCTGAAGAAAGAATTTGAAGGCTTTACATGCATGGAGAATGAGGGTTTAGCTGAGTTATCTACAAGATTTCACCATCTGCTGAGTGAAATGTTTGCTTTCAAAGTCACTGCCTCCCCACAAGAACTAGTGAAGAGATTTGCTGATAGCTTACCAGCAAAGTGGAGCAGTTATCTTGAAATCCTCAAGGAAAACGGTGTTCTGGATACGATTACCGTTTATGAGCTTATTCAGAAGTTAGAAAACAAAGATGTTGAAGAAAAGCTCAAGGCGAAAAGAACAGTCACTCCTCAGAATCCAGAGATGTATTTTGGGATTGCAGGTGGTATTAGTGGAGAAAAGCCAGCTTCTCAACATGCTAAGCTGCAAACTGCCTTCATTTCTAATTCCGGACCGTCCACAGCAGATCAGTTTGATCCATCAGCATATACTATGATCTCAAGACCAGATTCTTCTTCTTCTCAACAACAACAGTATATGCAACAGACAGCTCAACAGTTCACTCCACCATCTTTCCTAGATCCAAACAAAGCTCAACAGCAACAGGCACAACAACAAGGATTTTATGGAAGTTCTTCAAGCTTTCAAGCTACTTCCAATCTGAACACTGTCAGATTGGATACTTCAAATTTTTCTAAAGTCAGTGTTGAGATAGCCAAGGAACATATGGAGATGCTAAACACCTTGGTTAGTGCTTATTGTGGGATGGTTGCAGGTCAGATTGGAAACATCAATCTAACCAACGAAGATTACCAGCAAATTGACAAAGAAGAGTTTGAGATGATGGATATAAAGTGGGCCCTTGCTAGTGCCATTCGTAGAGCTAAAGAGTTTATGGAGAGAACAGGAAGAACCAGCTTGGAAAGCAACAACAACACCAAGTATGGTTTTGATAAAAATGCTGTCACCTGCTTCAACTGTGGTGAAAAGGGTCATTTCAAACGGGAATGTCAGAAGCCACCCAAGCAAGGCAATCAGAATCCTTTTAGGAATTCAAGACAGCCTCAGCAACAACAGAACAATTCTGACAGACAATTAGTTCCCGTGGGAGGAAATACTTCTGGATCCGCAAACTCTAATCCCCACAGAGGATTAGTTGTTCAAGCTGATGAGATTTGTAACTGGAGTGTTCAGCTTGGAGAAGGAGGTAATGGAGGTAATGGTGGCACAGCTTGTTATGCCAAGGTAGTTGAAAAGGTTGAAGAACCCGTGTCTGCTGGCGAATCTTCAGAAGATGAAGATAGCTCGGGTTACAGTGGAAGTGTTGATGGTGAATCACTTGATACTGGTGATATGTCAAGTGATGCTTTAGATCTGGAGGTTGATGAATTATTGGCTGATGCTGAAGCATTATGCAAGAGAAAGTCTATTCTTTGCCAGAAAGCTGCTGGAACTTCTGAGAAGCTTTCTAAATTTTTCTCTGAAGACGGATCTTTCTCTTTTCTTACAGCCTTCATGGCTCATGTTGAAGGACAAACCTCACAGGTATGTGATTCTAAACCTGACTCTGTTTCTGCTGTTGTTGAATGTGCTAAATGTCTAGAATATGCAGAAAAGGAAAGTCTGTTTGAAATCACACAAAAACACAATCAAGAATTGATTGTTGATCTTGCCAAAGCATCTGAAGCTAACTTCTTTTTAACCAAAAATGAAAAAGAATTTAAAGAAACAATTAAGTCATTAAAACATGATGTTTCTGAATTACAAAAGGCTGTTTTGAGAAAACAACATGCTAATAATAACTTAATTGACACAATTGAGAAACAAATGGTGGAGTTAGCTACAGCTCGATGCGAGTGTGATGCAATCAAGCAGAAATTGGACAGTTATTCCAATTCCCGCTTTGTTTTGGATCACATCATCAGTGTTCAAAAGGAAAAGGGGGATAAAAAATGTATTGGATACAAAAAATGTCCTCCCCCAATGAGCCACAATTATTCAAAACAGCCTGATGACGAGGATATGCCCCGTTTTGAACCTACTGTGCCACTTGCGCGAGATGACTTTGCTGCAGGCCTCGGGTTCAAAACTGGTACATCTTCCTCGGAACAATCAGCTTCTGAGAATGTGGAAAATTCATCGTGTGAAAAGGAACAGAGTCCTCCCATCATTGAGGATGCTGACTCTTCAGACGATGAATCTGAAGAAATTGTGAAGCCACAGTCTAACTCGGTTACATCAGACATTCCAATTGAGAATCACATCTTGTGTGATCCACCAGTGAAACCGAGTAAGGCTGAAACACCAAAGGCAATGAAGCCCAGTGTACCTAGCAGTGAAAAGAATAACTTGTTGTATACGCTCAAGGGAGACAGCAAAATTTATTCTGACAGAGATTTTCCAATCAAAAATGTAAATCAAGATTTAATTGAGAAAATTTTTGAAGGACGAACTGATAAGTTTTTGGGAAACAAAGGTAACAAAGTCACTGTCACTCAATGTGAACCAGTTCCACGTGAACAAATTAGAAAACAATGTGGAAACCAAAAACTGCCAGTTGAGCGAAAACAACAGGTGAATTCTGGAAAGGGTAAGGGGCAGGTACAAGAAAAGAGGGCTCAGAACAAGAATGTTCAAGCACCAAAAGCTCAGTCGCCTAAGACTGAACAACCAAGGGTTCAACAACCTAAAGTTGAACAGTCTAAGGCTTCACAACCTAAGGTTGCACAACCTAAAGTTCCACAATCTAAGGTTGAACAATCTAAGGTTCAAAAGGTGCAAAACAGGAAAGCCCCTGTTAAGAAACAAAAACCGATAGTGAAGTTTGTTGAATCAAAGGGTACGGACAAACTTGAAACATTTCAAAACAAATCTAACAATGAATTTGTAAAACAAGTTAGAATTTTGAAACGAAATGAGCAAAACAATTATACCCAACACACAAACGGATGTGATTTAGGTCCAAGCACATCCAGATCACAAACTTCAGTGTCTGGTTCTTCGTCTGGTCATCAACACGTTTCTCCGAGGTTTGTAGAGCGGAGAATGTGTTTTGAATGTGGAACAATTGGGCACATCGTAAGATACTGCCCATACTTGAAAAAGTTGAAAGGACAAACAAGTGTTCCCCAAGAAACCAGTTACCAAAAACAATCGGTTTCCCCGAAACAAGACCCACGTGTCTTGAAAGAAAGGGAAAAGAAAGAAAAACAAAAGAACAAAAAGGTAATTGAGAAGGCCTTAAAATCGGAGGTCAAGAATGAGAAACCTGTTCAAGCTAAACCTACAAATGCAAAACCAGTAAATACAAAATCAATTAATTCAAATACTGGTAAACAAAAACAAGCTTGGAAACAAAAACAGGTAATTAAGTCAGGGGGAGCACCAGAAATTTTATTTCCTAATCATCAAGTGATTGAGATCACTTTCCTTGATGATCAAGGACGACCCAAGTCAACAAAGGCTTGGGTCCCCCTCTCAAACTGATGTGTTAATTGCATGTGCAGGCGGCTCCAGGAGGAACTATTAATAGTCTTTGGATTGTTGATAGTGGGGCTTCCAGGCACATGACTGGCGACTATCGTCTTCTTTTCGATGTGAGAAGTATAAGAGGAGGATATGTTGCGTTTGCGGGAGATAAGGGAGGTTATATCACCGGCGAGGGAATGATCTCTAATGGGATTGTGAGTTTCGACAAGATCAATTATGTGAAGCAATTGGATCACAATCTCTTGAGTGTTTCTCAAATCTGCGACAAGAAGTTCACCGTGCATTTTGATGATGCCGGTTGTTATGTGCTGAAGCCAGGTTTCAAGATCCCCCCAGAATGGATTCTCTTATCAGCTCCAAGGGTGAATGATTTGTATGTCCTTGATATGAGCCAAGCAGTAACGAATTCCAAACAAGTTACTTGCTTTGTTTCAAAGGCCACTGAAAAGGAGACAATCTCTTGGCACAGACGAATGGGTCATATTCACCTCAGAAAAATGAATCACCTTGTCAAAAACAACTTGGTGAGAGGTGTCAATGTGAAACACTTTCAACTTCAAGATGTCTGTGTGCCGTGTCAAAAGGGAAAGCAGACCAAGAAATCTCATCCATTGAAGAAGGTTAACACTGTCAACATGCCACTTGAGCGTTTGCACATGGATCTTTTCGGCCCTGTCAAACACAAGAGTGTGCACGGAGAAGTTTTCTGCTTGGTAGTTACTGATGACTACTCAAGATTTTCATGGGTAGACTTCATGGTCCACAAGAGCGAGACTCCAGAAATTCTGAAGAATTTGATCACCCTGTTGGAAAATCTGTATATTCTAAAGGTGAGGCGAATTCGAAGCGACAACGGTACCGAGTTCAAAAACAGGGTTATGGATGAGTTTTGCACTGCAAAAGGAATCCTTCATGAATACAGCTCTCGGTACACGCCACAACAAAATGGAGTCGCTGAAAGAAAGAACAGAACCTTAATAGAGACTGCAAGAACCATGTTGGTTGAGTCTCAGCTTCCAGTTCGATTCTGGACTGAAGCTGTTGCCTCAGCTTGCTACACGTTAAACAGGGTTCTCACAGTGAAAAGACATGGAAAAACGTGCTTCGAACTCCTACACAAGAAGACTCCTGACTTGGAATATCTAGAACCTTTTGGTGCACCATGTACCATGATTGAGCCTGACGGGAAGTTTGGTGCCAAAGCTATCGAAGGTTATTTCCTTGGGTATGCTACTCCTAATCTGCGAGTATGGAACCTGACTACCAAAAGGATTGAAGAATGGGGTGAAGTAAGAGTCCAAAGATATTCTAATCCTCCGAAGCCTTCTGGTGAACCATGGATGTTCGATTATGATGGTCTTTTCGACTCATTCAATCTGCCTACATTTGATGATGATAATGCAATTGCTCAAATGTTGTCTGAAAGCGAGAATGCGACTGGCTCTCAGTTAGCTCGTCCAATCATTGTTGACTCACAAGCGTCTTCTTCTGTCAACAATCTCGTTTCAAATGAGGTGTTTAATGATGCTGTCGATTACAATCTGTCATCGGAAGATGAGGAGTATGTTGATGCAAATGATGGTGAAGCACTGCGTCCCGTTCAAGGTACTTCAGAAGCAACGGATCCAGTGTCTGCGCCAATTATCCAAGAAGAAAATGCATCTTCTTCTACAACTCACCAGCTTCAGAATGATATCGGGAATTTAAATATCACTAACTTGAGGTCAAATGTTGAAGTTCCTCAAGTCACTGAAACCCGAATTCATAACATTCATCCTCAGCAGAATATAATAGGTGATGTTCTCAGTGGTGTAAGGACAAGAAATCAAATCAGAAACAACGAAAATGCTGGCTTGTATGCTGAGATACGAGAGTCGGGACAACAGAATCAATGGTCCTTTGCCTGCTACGTTAGCCAAGAAGAACCTAAATCTTGGAAAGAGGCATTGAAGGATGATTCCTGGGTGGAAGCAATGCAAGAAGAACTTCAGCAGTTTGAGAAATTGGGCGTATGGAAATTGGTTGATAGGCCCGATAACTACAAAAAGATCGGAACTCGCTGGGTGTTCAAGTGCAAAAAGGACGACCGTGGAATTGTTGTCCGAAACAAAGCAAGGTTGGTTGTCCAAGGCTTTAGTCAGATTGAAGGCATTGACTACAATGAAGTGTATGCTCCTGTTGCTCGTCTGGAGGCTATTAGAATCTTTCTAGCCTATGCATCCTTCAAGAAATTTAAGGTGTACCAGATGGATGTCAAAAGTGCTTTTCTACACGGAGTAGTCGAGGAGGAAGTATATGTCGAGCAACCACCGGGGTTTGAAGATCCATTACATCCTGACAGGGTTTTACTTCTAAACAAGGCGCTATATGGTCTTCATCAAGCACCCCGGGCTTGGTATGAAACGTTGTCTACCTATCTGCTCAGCAATGGTTTTAGACGGGGTTTGATCGACTGTACCCTCTTCATCAAAGAGAATGGTGAAGATCTTCTGTTGGTACAAGTGTATGTCGACGACATTATCTTTGGTTCTACCGATGATAAGTTGTGTAAAGAATTTGAAAAGGTGATGCAGGATCGATTTGAAATGAGTGCGATGGGGGAAATGACGTTCTTCTTGGGTTTGCAAGTTAATCAATCCGAATCTGGAATTTTTATTCATCAAACCAAGTACGTCGGGGACATCTTGAGCCGGTTCCAGATGTCCGATTCGAAGCCAATTTCTACTCCTCTTCCTCAGAATCATGGAATTACTCCGGATGACGAAGGAGATGCTGTGGATTCTTCACTCTATCGTGCTATGATTGGATCTTTAATGTATCTCACCGCATCAAGACCCGACATCATGTATCCAACTTGTCTTCTCGCTAGGTATCAAGCGAATCCGAAGGTCTCTCACTATGCTGCTGTCAAAAGGATCTTTCGTTATCTGAAGACTTACCCTGACACCGGGTTATGGTATCCTAAGGATGATAACTTCGATCTTATAGCTTTCAGTGATTCTGATTTCGGCGGCTGCAAGAAAGATGGAAAATCAACTACAGCAGGATGTCAGTTCTTAGGCAATCGCCTAGTCACTTGGCAATGCAAGAAGCAGACATGTGTGGCTACGTCTACATGTGAAGCAGAATACATTGCTGCGTCTAGTTGCTGCTCCCAGGTTCTATGGATCCAACAACAGATGCGGGACTACGGTTTTGAATTCCTAACTACTCCTATTTATGTTGATAATGAGGCTGCCTTACAGATCACTAGAAATCCAGTACAGCACTCGAAAACGAAGCACATCGATATTAAATATCACTTCATACGTGATTGCTTTGAAAAGAGACTTATCGATGTGGTTCATATTCATACCGACCACCAACGTGCCGACCTTTTTACCAAAGCTTTCGATAAATCAAGATTTGATTACTTACTTTTGGTAAACGGCATTAAGGTGAAGCAAGAGTAACTAACATCAGGAAATCGTTTTTGTAAATATTTTTCTAAAAATCAAAAATCCAAAAATATTTTCATTTCTTTTTATTTTTTTGAATTTTAGGGGGAGAAAATTTCAAGAAAAATACAAAAACATTGAAAAATCTCAAAAATACAAAAATATGTCTTTAATTTATTTACTTTCTGCATTTAAGGGGGAGAAAATTCAGAAAAACACAAAAACAATAGAAAAACAAAAATGAGTTTCTTGGCAATATAAGAGAAAGTGATATTACATCAGAGGTCGGTTGAAACATGTTTCCAGAAATCAAAAGAAAAAGAAAATGATAAGTAGCTCTACTAATGATGTACCGGTAGACTCACGATCATTTTAAAGTATGCAGGAGATATAAACATAACAGACTGAAAACCGTGTGGGAACCGTTCATTGGCATATGGTCTTGGTACCGAAATTTCGTTTGATAGATTGCCGAGGTTCTGAGATATTCGGGGTTTATGCTTTTTATCATCTGGGTATCATGGTTGCTTCTATAAATAGACTAAGTCTAAGATCTTCCATGATACCATACATACGTGTACATATCTCATACTGCATTCGACCTCAATAAGTGATAAACAATCACATGTCCATATCAAATAAGTGATGAAATATCACATTTATCCGGGAGTCAAGTTCGTCTCTCTGCTGTACGGAAGTACTGACCTGTTCACGGACTTGCTCCTGTGCCCTCATGCATATGAAAATCAAGTTCCTCATCAATAAGTGATTCTATCACATAGGGCTTGTTTTCAAATCAAAATAAGTGAGAATCTCACATCAATATACGGTCAAACAGATGATAATCGGTATACTCACCGGTAAGATGAACCCTCGTGCATACCTTGATACGGGAATGTGTCGTGATGTGGATGAACACCGGTCGGTAAGTATTAATCATACCTTAACGTATCTCCTAAACATGATTACATCTGATAAGTTGAGCTTAAGTGGACAACAATACCGATAATTGTTATAGGATGCTTATCTTAATGTTAACTAACTGAACAACAAGAGCGTTTTGGCATGACCGTACACTGATATGATTCTCTTACCCTCGAAACTCGCAAAAAGAATGTCTGTATATATTTATTTACTGCTTTCAGTATTTACATTTAGAAAAGTCAAAAATACCAAAAAGATTTTAGGTGTGTTTTAATTTAAACTTTATAAAAGCCAAAAAGATTTTATTTCTATTTTATTTTCGATCGTACGATGTTGGAACTCGAGTCTTCGTTGCCTGAAACCTGAACGGAAACCGAAATGACTAAATCTTCATAAACGGTCGAAATTTGCATGTTTTGAAAGTTAGAAATTGAAAATGATAAATTTATTAAACTTTCAAACTGTCGGACGGTGTTTGATTGTGACATGGTCATGAGTGTGTCACTTGTTTATGATTAACTATATTCCAAGCAGTTGTTCTCATTATGCGTTTAGATTTCTTGCATGTGCAGATTCTAAAGGCTAGGAGAACATGGTCGATGACAAAGCTTTGGAATGAAGACACGACATGAAGGCACTCAAATGATGAAGATGATCGAGTTGCCGCTGACCATCGTCAACACCACAAGGATCTCACTTCATAAAGATAAAGTATTTCACGAGCGTAACTCAAGGGGGAGCTTATGTTAAGGGGGAGTTTGTTAACACACTTCCTACATGATACGGGTAGTTTGTTGATACACTCTCTGCTTTCAATACATGAAGACTTTGAAGATCCTCCGACATTGAAGACTTGAAAGGACATCAGAGTTTTGAGAACTCGAAGACCAAAGACCATCGAAGTTCGAGACGAGTCTACAACTATAGAGAATAAAGACAAAGCTACAGCCAAGGGGGAGTTTGTTGATGCACTTATGTCTGTACTTTGTCTGTATTCGGTCACGATGTAAACGATGTCCTTGTCAGTCCTGTAAGTTGACCAAGTCAACCGTCCTCCTGGTTTGGCTTGGCCCAACAGTTAGAAATATGTTTGTGAAGTGTCTGAGTCGAAGGATGAGCAATCGAAGGATTATGTCTATCCTTCGATTGGCTCGAAAGATAAACCACGAAGGATACGGATGGACTTCGAAGGATAAGCTATCCTTCGAAGTATATATAGATCCTTCGATGGCCATTGTGGTCGACAGATGGTCCTTCGGACAATCTGTCTAATCCTTCAACCAGACCTGCTGTGTGTGGGTATAAATACCCATGAAGTGTGTTGTTTCAAAGAGACTTGAGAGACTTGTGAGATAGATGCACACATAGAGAGAGTTTGAGAGCATTCTATCAAAACACACACACACACACTAGAGAGTTTGCAAGTTAGATTTGTAAACATTGTGCTTGTAACCGGAACCTTCATTCGTATTAATACAGTGGTGTTAATCGGTGAATCCTTGTGTGTTTGTGTTTATGCTTGTCTCAACCCGGTTTGCTTGCTAGCTTGGATTCCGCACTCGCTAGTGGGTTTGTATAACAAGGTTTAGGTTCGTCATCCTTTGAAAGGGACCTACATCGACACGTGAAAAACGTTGTGAACTGCACCGAGTTCAGCTGGTAGGTTTAGTCTGTAGGCTATTTTGCCTATTCTTTCTATGATCTCGAACGGTCCGACATACCGTGGATTGAGCTTGCCCCGTTTGCCAAAACGAACCACACCTTTCCAGGGTGAGACCTTAAGTAAAACCCGGTCCCCGACCTGAAATTCCAATGGCTTCCTACGCTTATCCGCGTAGCTCTTCTGACGGTCGCGAGCTGCCGCCATGCGTTGTCGTATTTCTGCAATCTTTTCCGTGGTGTCCACTATAAGTTCTTGACCCGTGATTTGACTATCCCCCACCTCTGCCCAACAGAGAGGTGACCGGCATTTACGCCCGTACAATGCCTCAAATGGAGCGGCTTGTATGCTGGTGTGATAACTGTTATTATACGAGAACTCCACCAAAGGGAGATGCTTTTCCCAGCTGTTGCCAAAATCGATAACACACGCCCGAATCATGTCTTCTAGAGTTTGAATCGTGCGCTCAGACTGTCCATCCGTCTGAGGGTGATATGCCGTCCTCATGTCTAGTTGTGAGCCAAAAGCTTTGTGCATTGCTTGCCATAGTTCTGAAGTGAATCGTGCATCGCGATCCGAAATAATAGAGGTGGGCACCCCGTGCCTTGAGACTACTTCCTTCAAGTATATGTCTGCTAGTGTGGAAAACTTGTCTGTTTCCTTGATTGCCAGGAAATGAGCAGACTTGGTGAGTCGATCCACGATCACCCAAATAGTATCGTTCCCACGCTGGGATCTAGGTAGGCTTGTAACAAAATCCATGGAAATTTCCTCCCATTTCCACTTTGCTATCTTTGGTTGCTGAAGTAAGCCCGCTGGTTTCTGATACTCTGCCTTGACTCTTGCACAGGTCAAGCACTTGCTGACATAGGTAGCGATGTGGGCCTTCATGCTAGGCCACCAATAAGTTGTTCTGATGTCGTGGTACATTTTATCCGACCCTGGGTGTACCGAGTAGCGAGACTTGTGAGCTTCATCCATCACTAGCTCACGCAAGTTGCCATAAAGTGGGACCCAGATGCGCCCTGTTACATAGTAGGTGTCGTCTTCCTTCTGTTCTAGTCGTTGCCTTGAGCCGTGTAAGGCTTCAGCCCTTACGTTTTCTGGTTTCAATGCTTCTACCTGAGCATCTCGTATCTGTGTAGGAAGACTGGACTGAATGGTGAGCTGCAATGCTCGTACGCGCTTAGGTACAGTGTCTTTCCGACTGAGGGCGTCAGCCACAACATTGGCTTTGCCTGGATGGTACTTGATGGCACATTCGTAATCGTTCAGTAATTCAACCCATCGACGTTGACGCATGTTCAATTCCTTCTGCTTGAAGATAGGCTCAAGACTCCTGTGATCGGTGTAGATAGTGCACTTGGTACCGTACAGGTAGTGTCGCCATATTGTAAGTGCAAAACAACAGCTCCCAGCTCTAAGTCGTGCGTCGTGTAGTTCCGTTCGTGAACCTTTAGTTGGCGCGAAGCGTAAGTAATGACCTTGTCACGCTGCATTAACACACATCCAAGACCCTGAATAGATGCATCACAATAAACCACGAAGTCGTCCGTGCCCTCTGGCAATGAGAGGATAGGTGCACTGCAAAGTCTATCCTTTAGGTGCTGAAAAGCAGTTTCCTGAGTACTACCCCAACGGTAAGTGACACCCTTCTGTGTCAGTAGTGTAAGCAGCTGTGCAATCTTTGAGAAATCTTTGATGAATCGCCTGTAATAACCTGCCAATCCCAAGAATTGACGTATTTCCGTTGGTGTACGTGGTGCAGGCCAGTTCCTGATCGAATCTACCTTGGATGGATCAACATGGATCCCATCCTTGTTTACCACGTGGCCTAGAAAGTGGACTTCACGAAGCCAGAAGTCGCATTTTGAAAACTTGGCGTACAGTTGTTCCTTTCGAAGAAGTTCCAAAATAAGCCGTAAGTGCTGCTCGTGTTCCTCCTGACTCTTGGAGTAGATCAGAATGTCGTCAATGAATACAATCACAAACTTGTCTAGATAAGGTTTGCACGCCCTGTTCATAAGGTCCATAAAAACTGCCGGTGCGTTCGTTAGCCCGAATGGCATGACTAGGAACTCGTAGTGGCCGTAGCGAGTTCTGAATGCTGTTTTGGAGATGTCCTCATCCCGGACTCTCAGTTGATGGTAACCTGACCTCAAGTCTATCTTGGAGTAGTAGCTCGACCCTTGCAACTGGTAGAATAAGTCGTCAATACGCGGAAGAGGATAACGGTTCTTCACCGTCACCTTGTTTAGTTCACGGTAGTCAATGCACATACGGAAGGTACCATCCTTCTTTTTCACAAATAGTACTGGGGCTCCCCAAGGCGATGAGCTAGGTCGAATAAAGCCCTTATCCAAGAGCTCTTGTAGTTGCGTAGAGAGTTCTTCCAACTCTGATGGAGCTAAACGATACGGTGCACGAGCTATAGGTGCTGCTCCAGGAGCTAGCTCGATTTGAAACTCGACCTGGCGATGAGGCGGTAGCCCAGGTAAATCTTCAGGAAACACCTGACGAAAGTCGCGAACTATTGGAATGTCCTCCAATTTCTTTTCCTTCGCTGATGCATCAGTAACAAGTGCCAAGATGGCGGTGTGCCCCTTTCGTAAACATTTCTGGGCCTTCATGAAGGAGATGATGCCAACCACAGCACCACTCTTGTCGCCTTGAACTTCGAGAGGTTCCTTGCCGGAACGAGGAATGCGAACTATCTTCTCTTTGCACAAGATCTCTGCGTGATGTTGAGATAGCCAGTCCATACCAATGACGATGTCGAAACTACCCAAAACTATGGGAATGAGATCGATGGAGAAGGTCTGACCCGCGAGGATAAGATTACAACCCTGAACTATGTGCGTGGCCTCTAGACTCTTACCATTAGCTAACTCTACGACATGCTTAGTGTTCAGAAGTGCGGGTGCACATTTTAACATTTGGCTAACTTTCAAAGACATATAACTTGTATCCGCACCCGAATCAAACAAAACAGTAACGTAAAATTTGTCGAAAAGAAACTTACCCATGACCACGTTAGGGTCGTTCCTTGCGTCACCTCGACCCAGTACAAAAGCACGACCCCTAGCTTCATTGCCATCATTGTTCCCACCGTTGTTACCATTACCCTGATTGTTGTTGTTGCGATTCTGGTTTATCTAGGGGCAATCCCGCTTGAAATGGCCTTCAGCACCACACTGAAAGCATCCCCTGTTGCCTCGCTGTTGCTGCTATTGCTGGTTCTATGGAGCTGGTAGTTGCGGTTGCTGGTTTTGATTCACAGGCCGTGGGCTCCTACAGTCTTTGGCCTAGTGGCCCATCTTGAGACACCTTTGGCAACGACCCTTGTTGCACTGGCCGCTGTGGTGCCTGTTACAGTTGTGGCACTTTGGATGATTTCCCTGATATCTTCTCTGCCAACGACTACCTGAAGACTGTTGGCTAGGACTCTGGTAGTGGTCAGTCTTCTGTTGCTGAGCCTGAGACTGAACTGTTGCTGAACCTTTGCTAGCATCCCCTTCCCACTTTCTTTTGTTGTCACTGGGGGTAGCAGGAGTAGCGGCTGATGTGGTAGCAGTAGTAGCGCTGAAACGTTTCGGTAGCTTGTCCTGATCCACTGCCTGATTAGTGAGACGATGAGCTAGGCGTTGAACATCCTGGATGTTGTTATGATTAGCCGATGTCACGTGGCTCTGAATCTCTGGCGCTAATCCCTTGAGATATAACTCAATTCGCCTGATAGGTGGGTCCACCATAGTTGGACAAAGAACGGCCAGCTCATTCGACCGCTTGGTGTAGGCCTCGATCTCCGACCCCGTCATCTTTAGATTGAAAAACTCCACCTCTAACTTGTGGATGTCGTCACGTGAGCAGTATTCCCTTTTAATGAGTTCCTTAAAATCGTTCCAAGGGGTGGCGTTAGCAGCTGCCAACCCTAGGAGTTGAACTTGCGCGTTCCACCAAGTTAGCGCGATTCCTTCTAACGTGCCAGTGGCGTACTTCACCATGCGAGCCTCAGGGCATTCACACATCTCGAACACTGACTCGAGCTTCTCGAACCAATGGAGTAGTCCCACTGCTCCTTCCGTGCCACTGAATGTACCTGGACGACAGTCCATGAAGTTCTTGAATGTGCAAACTGGTTGCGGTGCGTGCTGACCTATTGTGTTCGAATAGGGCAAAGTTAAACACAAGAGTTGGTCTAGGAGTGTAGGATCTAAAGATCCTAGTGTGAGTTATAACTACAGGATATACCTCCTGCTTGTGCGGCTACAAGTGCCGCAGCAACTTGTTCGTTAATGAGAGCCGTCAACTGGGCTGGAGTCATGTTAACACGTCCAGACATGATCTTGATAGTAAAAGTAGCATAAGTGAGAATGGTTTACGAGTAGTGCGATGACAGAAAAGAGTAAGCACACAAGTGTTCTCAAGCAATAGTGTCATGTGTATCTAAGCATACTACGAGCAAAGTTCTACGTAATTCTAGCATGTAGGCAATAAACATAAACCATATTACCTAGGATGTTGAGTCTTGCACGTGGAGCGAAGCGTCGTTGTGGATCGTTGAGAGCACTGTTCTGGTTATAGTCTGGTTTTAATAAAAACGTTTTTCCCATATTAAAACCAAGTTCTCTATAACCAATGGCTCTGATCCCAATCTGTCACACCCCCAAAATCCACACGCGGAGTACCACCGGTTGGAGGCGTGACATGACCAGGATCAAGCCATCAATCATGTTGAACATAGTGTTTAATAATTAAAGTAGTTCGTAAAACCCCATTCAATACAATTGATGTTCCAACCAAACAAAACATAATTTGAGTAGCGGAAGCATAAGTACGTAAACCCAAAGTGAATCATAAGTTCAAATGTTTAAACGTTTAACATGGCATCCACGATCCATGTCCCACAATGACCTGCTCCTCCCTGTGCAAGCTCCATATGTACCTAAGGTCCTGCAAGGCATGCAGCAGAGAGTCAACAACTAGTTGAGCGAGTTCACAGTAAGTAAGTTCGTAACAACGAATCGTATATTCATTTTGTGGGGGCTTCCCATGTATGTAGGTACTACTAGAGGGGGGGTTTCCCGTGATAATACTTATTACCAGTGGGGGCTTCCCATATTTATACTTACTAGACTATTTGCAACCATGTGTTCTTCTTAGCCCGAGAACAGGAATACGTACAAGGTCACGTAGGTTTTACATGAGTGCCCTTCCCCGAGGACAGTGGTACGTGTGGGGTTTACGTAGGTTTTACGTAAGTGTCCTTCCGGCCCGGAAGACAGTAGTAGGTATGAGTTTACGTAGGTTTTACGTAAGTGTCCTCCCGACCCGGGAGACAGTGGTAGATACTAATTTACGTAGGTTTTACGTAAGTGTCCTGACTAACCTGAGGACGATGGTATATAGTCTAGCAATAGCGTAAGTACGAGTAATTATCCAATTCAATCTTCCAACCCAATTCCCAACCCGGGAATCCCATGCCTTGGCTGTGTGAACTCACCTTGGTTTGCTCGGCAGATACACAGGAAAGTCAATCAAGCTATAAGGTGGTCAACCACGTCCTACCATGGTTACCATACAAGTCAGGTTCATATTCAAGTAGTGCACGTATATTTTACACGTATTGTACACAAGTAACAATCATAGCATGCACGTATAATTAAGGCAGTTCATCAACAGAACAGTCACGTAAACAAGTCCAAGTATGCGGCCCAAATGGTTGGGCTTGTAACAGTGTGCAAAGTCCAAAACAGTGTGCACGTGTTCATGGTCTCGAGTTGAGACTAGGGATCTCGAGTCGAGACTAGGCGGTCTCGAGTTGTGCTGGCCTCAAGGTCTCGAGTCGCAACAAGGAGGTCTCGGGTCATCATGTACTAGTCGAGACTACACGGTCTCGAGTCGCAACCGGACCCGCAACCGTGGTCTCGGGTTGTGCTGTTGGTGTCGGTGCTGTGGTCTCGAGTCGAGACTGTGCATTCTCGACTCGCAATCCGTGTCGAGACTTACAGATTGTAACTGATTTTCCTTATTTGCAGCTCATGATTTCCGTAGCAATAGCAAACAACTTTGGCAGTTTCACAATCAGATCAAATCACAATTATTCAACATTCAAGTACGTTCATATCACCACAATCATCATCAATCCAAGAACAGTAATTCAATATCATAAGGGACACATAATCGGATCATATGATTAATGAACTTAAAGACTATCATGCAACCCTAAGTCATGTGTACAATAAACAGTTAATACCACAACTCATAACATCACAGCCGATTAACAAACATTCGGTTCTAGTTCATCATGTAATCAATTCGAAGCAAACTATGGTAACCGATTATCCTCATCATACACATCCGATTCACAAGAACATAATTATGTAGTACATTATTGTTCATCATACATGCAACCCTAATCCTTTAATCAAAGCATAGAATCATAACATCATTCAACAAGAAATCAATAACAAAACACTAACCGATTTGTAGGTGAAACAAGGAAGGCAAATCCGAATGAAAACAAGGTCTTCGATTGCCAAGGGGTGTTGCCGTCGGGTTCGTGAGGGAGAGAAAGAGCTAGGGTTTTGTGTGTTGTGATTTTTGATAAAAGTGAGAGGTGGTTACTACCCCTAAGTGTTATGTGAACATCAAGATGGGCCGAGCGCCACTCGGCTGCCTATTGGTTTCGGTTACAAGCAATACGGCCCAAATGGGCTTGTGCGATCGAGTGATGGTTGTTGTGCGATCGGATCAAACAAGCATACACATAACATAACATTCGTACATTACACAATTTACACAAGGCACGTATAACATGTTATTCAAATAAAGTTCACATAATCACGTAACGTTACACAAAATAGGTTCGAATTACGAGTTGTCACAGTGTATGCGAGAACTGCGAGAACCAATGTGAACACAACAAAATAAACCCATTACACCACCACCTAAAACCTAAAAAAAACCTACCCCCCCTAAAAAACATAAAAAAAAAAAAAAAAACCTAACCCCCACCCCCCAAAACCCTAAACCCCCCAAAATCCTTAAAAAAACCTAACCCCCTTGTTGATGTCAGAAACTGTTTGTAGCTGACGCTATCCAAAGACCAAAAGAACACAAGATGTTTGAAGACAAAGTTACACTATAAAGCTATTGTCAAGGGGGAGTTTGTTAGTGTATGTTTTGTGTCAATAGCTTAATAGTTTGTTTATTTAGTCCCGTAACGATTCGGTTAACCTTTTTAACAAAAGTTTGGTTATTGTTTTTAGAAGGTGTATTTTTCTTTTTCAAAACAGGTTTGCTGTTATTTTCCTTCTTAGCATCATTATCCACAAACACATCACCTTGACTGGATGTGAAACTACTTGGTGATGTTGACAAAAAGTCTGTGAACTCATCTTCATCAGGTAAGAAAGAATAGTCATGACTAAGAGGAGGTGGGACTTCATTAAAGCCCTGGAATCCCACGGTCTTCTTGTCATTACTCTTCTTTAACCCACCCATTATGTGTTTCATAACAAAAGTAGAATCCCTGAATTGACCTAACTTCTTTTCAAGTTCAACAATTTTAAGTTGTGCATCTGACAACTCTTTGTTTTATCAGAAATCTCTTTTGTTTTCTCAGCCATCATGTCATGAGCTAAGTCAATGACTTGAAGTTTTTCATTCAGTTTGCAGGTTAAAGCATCAATTTCAGCTTCATAACCTTTTATCTTTTTCAAATATGATGACTCATTTCTTTTAGCAAAGAAATTTGATTCTTTCACGTTAGACATTTCACTCACAAGACTTTTGTTTTGAGTTGACAATTTGTCAACTTCACCCTGTAGTTCACGACACTTTAAACAAACAGAAGTAGCAGAGTTACTTACCTCTCCTGTCGATTTGTCTGAATTGGCCATGAGAGCAGCAAGTTGAGCTTCCATTCTTTTGATAATTTCATCCTTCGCTTCAGCTTCCATTTCATGCTCAGACTCTGGCTTTTCCTCTTCAGCTTCTGTCGTCTGATCAACCTTCTTTACCTCAGCATCACTTCCTTTCTCAGCATTTGCTTTAGTTTCAGCTTCTTCAACTGGCACGATCTCTGCCATAAATGCTTGTGTAGCATTTTCATCATTTTCCAAGTGAATGCTCCAGTCATATGAATCCTCTCTTGTAGTAGAGATCAACGCCCTTGAGTTAGAGTTGTTTGATGAATTTCTATTGTTTGAACTCTGGCTCGAAGTCTCATGCTTTTGTTTCTGACATTCCCTTGCGAAGTGACCATAACTCTGACAGTTAAAGCACCTGACTTTGGCCTTGTCAAAACCTACATTCTTCCCCACAAACTTCCTTCCAGTTCTGTTCATGAACCTCTTCACACGTCTCGAAATCATGGCCATCTGCCATTGTAAATCCATCTCTTCTAGATCATCAGGGTCAATCTGATCATAGTCTTCATCTAAAGTGGCAGGATCAGATATCTTCCCCTGAATGTAGTTCTCATAAGAGGCAACAAACGAAGCAAGTAGTGCAAGGTGTTCTTCAGCAGACTTCACACTCATAGGCATTGACTTTGCACTGCTTGTTTGCTTAGAAGCTGATGGTCTCTTAACTCCTGTTGATCCTCCTGAAGCAGCTACAAAGCACACATCACCATCTTCATTAACTGTAACCTGCTCATTATCACACGAAAGAAATGCAGTAGTAGAGCCGCTAGAAGCATCATGTGATGAAGAAGATGTAAGCCCATTGTAGATCCCTGGATCTTGAACCTGATCATATCCAGTGTCCTTCTTCTTCATACTGAGCTCATAAGCTCTTAGCTTTCCAACAACTTCTTCTAGTTCCTTTGTGTCATAATCTGCTTCTCCTTTGATCATTAGGGTGTAGATATCCCACTTAGCAGGAAGAGCATCAAGCAGCTTATCATTTTTCTCTATGTCAGTATAGCAATCTACATCATAATTGTCCAGTTCTGACATCAGATGGTAGTATCGAGTGATGATGTCTTCGAGTGACTCATTCTTCATGTATTTGAACACACTGCTTTTTCAGTAGATCAACTTTGTTCTTCTTGACATCTGGATTTCCCTCATATCTCTTCTCTAGTGCATCCCACATTTCCTTTGAAGTAGTGTACTTCTTAAAGGTATGTTTGATGCTATCAGGTAAAGACATCTTGATAGCAGCCAAGGCTCTCTTTCAGCCTCATACATCTTTTTATCATTCTCCTGCATGTTCACATAAGCTGTCACACGAGGTCTGCCTTCAAAATCATGTGTAGGGTTTGTGTACCCGTCAACAATACAGATCCACATGCGAGTGTCCTAATATTCAATGAAGGATTGAAACCTATCCTTCCATGTCAAGTAGTTTTCCACCTTCATCATCTTAGGTGGTTTGTTGGTTGTGCCAACCTCATGCTCCATCCTTAAGAGTTCGTTCAATTTAGTCATGTTTGACATTTTAGCGTAAGCAGACTGGTAAAACCGTACAAATTTTGTCCGAAATCTGTTTTTACCAAATTATACCGTTAGACTCGTCTCGAGATTACGATTCCAAAGATATATAATGTCGAAAACCTTTTTCGGGATTTTCCAGATGAGTTACGGATAGTTCTCTAAACACGAAACAGTAAAATTTTTCTTACGCAAGCCAAGAAAAATTTCACCCCTTCCGAAATGGTCAGAAATGGTCCGTAATGGTCCGTAATAACACCTTCTGGTCCGAAATGGGAGACTCTGATCCGAAATGCAGCTTTAAACTGGTCCGAAATGTGTTCTTCTGATCCGAAATGCAGCTTTGCAGATCCGAAATGCAAGTTTCTTATCCGAAATGATTGAATTTTGGTCCGAAATGCAACTTTTTGATCCGAAATCAAAGACTTCTAATCCGTAATGCAATCAGAAGATCCGTAATGATCCGAAATTGATTGTTTCTGGTCCGAAATTGATGCTTATAATCCGAAATGACTGATTTTTGATCCGAAATCCAAGCTTTTTGATCAGTAATGGTCCGAAATGCTTGATTTTTATCCGAAATCAGCAGCAGAACTCGAGAACAGCCGTCAAACACGTCCAAAAACTTCAATTTTCTGCAGAAAACGATTCTGAACCGAGCAAAACAAGGGCCGAACGCTCTGATACCAATTGTAAGTCCCGTAACGCGTGCGGATCGTAACAGAATCGCCGATCCAACCTAGAGTGAGGAATCCCCTAGATCAGATTTCACAGAAAACGAGTAGAACAAGAAACAAGAACACGATACACTTTCAATCTGGTCTTCTATTGATTATCCAACATGAAGTTTACAATCAATTCAAGACCCAAGAAATCTCTCAGCCACTCTCTGTAGATTTCTCACAACTCCTCTCTCAATGTCTCCAATGGCTCACCTAAACCCTAATGCTAAGCTTTGTATTTATAGGACAAGCTTTGCACATGGGCTTTGGTCTGGGCCAGGCCATTCTCCAAGCCCATAACACTAAATAACTCCCTAACCAATACTGCTAAGCCCAATACAAAATATCCAAAGACTAAATGAACAAACTATTAAGCTATTGACACAAAACATGCACTAACACCCCTACCCCTCCAAAAATCTAAACCCTCCCCCCCTCCCCCTCCCAAGTTAAATGCTAAAAACTAAACCATAAAGCTAACCCCACAAAAACCAAAAAAAAATGTAAAAGAAACTTTTTTACGACGAAAATTAGCGATTTTTTTATAAAAATTTATGATTTTTTTGTGTTTTTTAGATTTTTTAGGTATTTTTTGTTGTGTTCACATTAGTTCTCGCAATAAAGGGTGGTTCCTAACGGATCCTTCTCCTATATATATATATATATATATATATATATATATATTTACAAACGAACATTGTGTCGTCGATTGAATAATATCTGTATCAGTGCCAGTATTTATCTTTATTATTTTTTCTTTTTATAAACTTACACCGTATTACTACCATATCGTACCGAACAACACCAATACCAATATGTATTAATTTATATAGTTTCTATTTGATAACAGATATTTTGATCCTATAGTAAAAGTTATATAAAAGTATGTTTAAAATCACATAATATAATAAATCAATATAATAATGAAATCTTAGAAAAAATAAATATTAAAAAAAAGAAACACTGTTCATCACATGTTTCTGTTAATATATATAATTTTTAGGTATTTTTTGTTGTGTTCACATTAGTTCTCGCAATAAAGGGTGGTTCCTAACGGATCCTTCTCATATATATATATATATATATATATATATATATATTTACAAACGAACATTGTGTCGTCGATTGAATAATATCTGTATCAGTGCCAGTATTTATCTTTATTATTTTTTCTTTTTATAAACTTACACCGTATTACTACCATATCATACCGAACAACACCAATACCAATATGTATTAATTTATATAGTTTCTATTTGATAACAGATATTTTGATCCTATATTAAAAGTTATATAAAAGTATGTTTAAAATCACATAATATAATAAATCAATATAATAATGAAATATTAGAAAAAATAAATATTAAAAAAAAGAAACACTGTTCATCACATGTTTCTGTTAATATATATAAATATATGTTTAAGTTGACCTATATTTTATTTTAGATTAAATCTCCTAAACCTTCACACAAAATTCACTTCAAATACATTTTCAATTTATAATTTATAATGAAAATGATATTATAATCACATTTAAAACATTATAAACCGAATGACGTTTGTTATCAAGGTGAAATTTATCTCTCTCCCTCTATATGTATATATGTAGTGTGTACGTGAGGTTCAATGAAGAATACTAAAAAAACGGAGAATCGGTGAACCATGCATTTAATATTTTGAGAAATGCAATTTAAAATGTTAAAAGTTATTTTTTTAATACAAAGAAAAAAAATTGAAGATTTTGTATATAAAGATGTGTATAAACTATTTATATAGAAAAATCATTTTTGTAAAAAAAAAAACACTTCTTTAGCTGTTTTTAAACACTTTTTTTTCTCGTTTTTATTTTCTATTAAAAAATCTTCTACGTGTATTTTATATGCAAAATTTGAAAAAGAAATTTTAAAAATACTTTTAACATATGTATGGTTTCAAAACATATGAGGATGAAAACAGGTGGAGTGGGTCCATGGCACGTGAAGTGCAAATATTTGGGGCTCTTTTCAATGATTCAATTATTATTGCTTTGTTTTCTTTTTTTTTTTTTTTTTTGAACGGACAATGAGTTCTTTTAAGCCATTTCTTTTAACGGACAATGAGTTCTTTTAAGCCAGTTCTTGTCGAAATTTGTCGCATTATGATACACTCGTATTTAAATTTGGGAAAACTTTCAGGGTGGAGGGTATCGATTGTCACACCCTGGTTTTGCGGAAGCGTAGGTTTATATGGTGTGACTTCTTAATACCATTGCTTAATCACAACAAAACTATATGAAAATAAAACCATAATTTTCATCCATTGATTCAAGTTTTAAAAGTAAAATACGACAACATTGTTTAAAGTTGACACATGCCACGAGTTACAACCCAACAAAATAAAAGCATTGTTCATAAGACACAACCACAAACATAAAATAAACACCGTTTAAGACTTGTGACTCATCCAGGTAAAAGTCACAACCCCTAAACTTGGATGACATCACTCCTCTTACGCAGCATGAAGACATATCATAACACGTCAGATCCCTAATTCCCTGAAATACATGTAAGTTTGAAAAATAAACAAAAATGTTGAGCGAGTTCATATGAAAGTGAGTATGTAAAACCTTTGTAATGCATTTGTAAGTATAAAATAAAAATCCCTGGTATGTAGCAAATAAGGAAAAATGAGATCACCATTGGTTTGCAAGGCCAACGATATGTGTGAAGTGCAGTAGGAAGACTCAAACCTAGTAGATTTTTGCGTCGGGCTCAAAGTCACCCCGAAGTCCGTTCTGTTGGGCCTGGAGTTGGGCTCGCTACACCCAGATAGATCTACCGCTAATGACCATCGGTCCTACAATGAGGATTAATGGCCTCTAGTTTCCGCCTACTCACTCACATGATCTAAGTAGTAACCCTCCTTACGCTAACCATAACGTGTAAAAAGTATTCGTAATCATAGTAACATGTATTTCACCCCCGAAGTATAAAAACTGAAAACAGTTAAGAGAAAAGGGGGACATGAACTCACAGAAGTGCGTCTCGAAATAGTAAATCCCAATCAACCTGCTGCGTGACGACCTACACGTACTAATTTCTATTAGACAGACGGCCGTGCCTTGGCTTAAGGTTTAATGTTTTTGGGAAATAGTTAGACAACTATTTCGTATTTACACTTCTTAATTATTTAATAATTATATTTCTTACCAAGGATGGGGGTTTTAATACATGTGCGTTTTTATAATTTCAAAAATATATTGTTAAGTCTCACTTAATAAAATATATTTTAATTCATTTGTCTAAAATATTCTATCTTTAAAATATACATATGTTTTCCTAAAAATATTATATTTTATTCCATACAATTTCCAAAATAATATTTTTATCAAAATACGCATTTAAGAGTATTTTTCCGAAAATACATAAGTTACATTTTAAAGTTCGTGTGGTAATAACAATACCGGTGTAACTTAAATATTTATTTGTGAAGGCGTTGGTATTATTTTGGAGTCGTTACTTCTCAGTGTATTCAAGTTATATTATTTTTACTCTAACAATAATATACATATAGTTCGCAAAATAATCATAAAATCACACAAGCGTTTTACTATGAAATATATATGCTAAGTATATATTTAACAAGTTTTATTTACGAAAATCCACCTCCTACACTTGGTTATTTTGTAATAAAAATCATAGCGAAATTTATTTGGAAAAACAAGTTAAAAATATATTTTTAACCACTTGTCACAAAATATTTCTAAGTGTTATTTTCTGGAAAAATTTCGCTAGAGTTTCCTCTGTAGAGGTGGCCACGCTTACAAGCGTATCTTTTTCTTTTAAAATTTCAATCAACAACTTATCAATCATCAACATACAATATTCAAACATCAAACTAGTCAAAAATAAGTATAAATCGCAAACTCATGAACTTGTAAGTTTTGTAAAAATATGTAGCAACCTCTTAACATATTTAGTGGATCTCGTCATCTTTTAAAATAAAATTAGTTACTTGAAAACTTTATTTTTAAAGAATATGTAATTTTTATAACTTCTAGTCAAAAATTACGAAAATGTTTCTTTGTTAAATCTTTTGTTACACAAGTGTTTACATACTTGCTTTTTCCCTAAAAAGCTTGTAGTTTATGCAAGATCCGGTTTTTAAACAAGACTTGTATATTTTACTTGGTTCTTCCGAAAAACCACTTGTAGATCTTTAGATCTACTAGTTTAGAACTCTATTTTACAAGAAAAATCACTTTTACACAAGTTCATGTTTATGTGTGGAAGGGTTCATCATCTTGCATCTTTTACACTTAACATATCACTAGTTCATGTTCCATGAACATGATCTAGCATGGTTAGATGACGATCCGTTCCACTACTAGCAACAAACAACATAAAATAATTACATCTAGACAAGATTCACAAGATTTACACCACTAGTTACTCTTTAACCAACTAGTTCATCATTCTTTCAAGACTTTTAGTTTGGATCTTGTATGTTCTTGAGTTTTAGCCGTTAAATCTCTTATTAACCGCCTTAAACAACTAGCTCGTGGCTAGGGAAGAGTCAAAGCGTAAACAAGGTGGTTAAAAGCAATGTAGAGAGGTTCTTGAGTTTCCAAAAGCACCGAGCCTCCTCGTATGATCTCTAGCACCTTGGTATGTATGTAAAATGTCTTGATCAAAACTTGAAGATGGTGAGATGGTGGGTGATGGTTTCGGCCGAAGATAAGGCAAGAGGGAGAGAGAGAGCAATTTTTGTTTAAGTGTTTTGTGAATGAAAGGGTTATCTCTTAAACATTCTTATAGACCATCCAACTCTATTAACCATTATATAATGTGTTCCCAAGATATTAGGCAACATCAAATAAAACAATCAAAAATGTGGGGAGTGTGTCCCCCTTAGGGAACCGATCGGATTAGGGGGGTATATGGTTAGATTTCAAATGTATAGTTAGGAACTAGTTAGTTTAGTTAGGGATTTAAATAGGTTATTAGTGTGTAGTGTAATATAACGGGTGTTAGGGTGTTCGGGGACCCTAACTAGCTCAGAAAGGTGTAAACAATGTCATTGACCAAATTTTTATGTTCCGGGTAAAGTCCGGTTGTTCGGTTGGATATTGATCCGTTAAAGTGTCAAGTAAAGCTTTAAAGTGCTTTTTATAGTGTTTTTAGTGACACAATTAATTCCCGACACTTTGGGAAGTGTCTAGTATCATTTTCCCAAGTTTTTGCACTTTACTAGTTAAGTTAAATGCTGAATTTTTGCACAAAGTGTAGAATTTTGTATTTAAAGCATGTTTTATGTCACACCCTGGCTTTGCGGAAGCGTGGTTAATTTGGTGTGACTTCTTAATACCATAGCTTAATCATAACAAAGCTATATGAATTAAAATATGCAAGATCATCCATTAAATTTTAAAAATCAAATACAGTACCATTGTCTTGACGGGAAAACACCCTAATAACCATAACATGGTTCAACAAACAAACAAAACATAAATATGGTTTAAAGACTGTGACTTGTCCAGGAAAGAGTCACATTCCCTAAACCCCGGATGACCTCGGAAACTAGTGCAGCGGGAAAACGTGCCATACCGTGCCAGATCTTTTAATTCCCTGAAATACATGTAAGTTGAAAAATCAACAATAATGTTGAGCGAGTTCATGCGAAAGTGAGTAAATAAACCATTGTATTTATCAAAATCCTGGTATGTAGCAAATAAGGAAAAAGAGATCACCAATGGTTTGCAAGGCCATTGATACGTGTGAAGTGCAAGTAGGAAGACTCAAACCTTGCGATTTTGCGTCGAGGCACAAAGTCACCCCGAGGTCCGTTATGCTGGACCTGGGGTTGGGCTCGCTACACCCAGATAGATCTACCGCTTACGTCCCTCGGTCCTACAATGAGGATTAATGGCCTCCAGTTCCCGCTTACCCACTCACATGATCTAAGTAGTAACCCTCCTTACGCTAATCATACTATGTAAAAAGTACTCATAATCATAGTAACATGTATTTCACCTCCGCAGTTTAGAAAACTGAAAACAGTTAAGAGAAAAGGGGGACATGAACTCACAGTCGGTGCGTCTCTACCAAGTACTCCAAATCAGGCAGCTGTGCAACGACCTACATGTGCTAATTCTATTAGACGGACGGCCGTGCCTTAGCTTTATAGTTTAAGTTTTTGGGAAATAGTTAGACAACTATTCCGTGTTTACTTTTCGTATATACTTGGTAGTTAATCTCCTTCCCAAGGATGGGGGATTTAATACATGTGCGTTCGATTTATATCATTAAGTCTCACTTAATATATTCTTATTTCTAATTCCAAAATATAAATATTTTTCTCAAAAATATTATATTTCCATTTTCACATAATTTTCCCCAAAAATAATACGTCGATAAAATAAGCGTTCATAAATATTTCCGTATAATACGTAAGTTACGTTTTAACGATCGTGTGGTAATAGTAATTACCGGTGTAACTTATATAATTATCGTAGAGGCGTTCGTATTATTTTGGATCTGTTAACGTTCGTAAATATTATTTTTACTCTAAAAATAATATTTGTGTATTTTTCACAAAATAATCATAAACAATGTTGTGAAAATATATATTTACCGAATATATATTTATCACGTTTAGTTTTTGTGAAAATCCCACCTCCGAATATTTAGTAAATAAAGTCATGGCGAAATTTATATTTCGAAAACATATCAAAAATAATTCTAACACTTGTAGTGTAAATAATTTTAAGTGTTAGGTTTTTAGAAAAATTCCGCCAGAGTTTCCTCTGTAACTGGAGGTGGCCACGCTTTCAAGCGTATCATTTTCTTTTACAAAATCAATTTCAACAACTTCTTTATTCAACTAAACAATTTCCGACACATCAAACTAGTCGACAAGTATGTAAATCGCATAAGTACATGAACTTGTAGTTTTTCCGAAACTATAGTGTAAATCCCATTATATTTTGTGGATCTTTATATAAAGTAATTTGATCTCGTAAAAACCTCGTTTTAGAGTAAATCCATCTTTACAACTTCTCATCATCTTTTACAAAGATTGTTATTTTGTCGAAGCTTTTCATTTAACAAGTGTTTACACACTTGTGGTTTATAAAAATCATGCTTGTAAGTGTAAGATCCATTTTTAGAAAACATGACTTCTGTGATATGTGGTTCTTTGAAAATACCACCCGCAGATACGTAGATCTGCTAGTTTTAGACACTATTTTATAAGTAAAACATTTTTACACAAGTTCATGATTCGCGTGTGGTAGAGTTTCACCTTTTAACCCTTGTACTATTCAAAACAAGCTTATGTCAAGATCCATGACCTTAACCAAACCGGGTTAAATGATGATCCGAGCTACCACAACATAGATCGGGTCTAAATAATCACAACTTTCAATTACTACATCATTTACACAACGCTGTGAGCTTTTAACCAACATTATTCATGTTTTTAGTAGACTTTTGTGCTTCAAATTGCAAGTTTCCGAATTTAACCGTTACAACACATATTAACCACCTTAGATTAGTTCAAGAGAGTGTTTTAAGCATTATACCTCTAGCTCGAGGCTAGGGAAGAATCTATGCGAAAAATGCATGGATAAAAGCAAGAGAAAGAGGTCCTTCAAGCTCCGAGTGCGCCAAGCTTCCTAATACGTGACCCTTGATGTTTGTGTAACCTTGGAATGAGAAGATGGAACTCGAAAAATGGATGGATGGGGAGAGGGGGGTTCGGCCGAAAATATAGGGAGCAAGAGAGGGAGTAATTTTTGTGTGTTGTGTGGAGTGAATGATCTCTAGTGCCATCCATCATACTTATAGACAATTTAGGGATTATGATCCATTGGTTTTAATGTTCCCTAGATATTAAACATAATTGAATAAAATAATCAAAGATTGTACAAGTGTGGGTCACAAAGTGACCGATTGGCCCAAGGGGGGGGGGGGGGGGTAAGCTAGTCCAATTCTAACTATTAGTTGATGTTTAGTTAGGTTAACTAGGTTAAGTTTAGGGATTAACTTAGTTAGTCACGTGTTGTGTTTTAATGCGGGTGTTAGGGTGTTCAGGGATCCTAACTGGCTCAGAAAAAGATCAATAATATTTATGGCAATATTTTCATGTTCCGGGTATAGTCCGGTTGTTCGGTTGGATAGTAATCCATTAAAGCGCTTAATAAAGCTTTAAGTGTCGTTAATACCATTTTTAGTGACACAACTTATTCCCCAAAGTGTCGGGAATATTTTCCTCATGTTTTGGCACTTTATTAGCTAGCCAAAAGCTGAAATGTTAATTAAAGTGCTGTGTTTTGTGCTCAGTGTATGTTTTAGGCACATCCAGTCATCATGACTTATTCCTAGAGACGCAGTTCTACAACCATTGTATACCTACACTCACTATGGGTGTAGTAAAATAATTCTGGCTCATACAGGCCTTAGAGGCAATAATTGCCTGATGCTGGCTTTATCAGCATGTTCAATAGGTTATCTGTTCATAGTGCTACTGTGCTTTTGTGCATCATGTTTGTCACTAGAGTTCAGCATGTAAATAATGTAGTGACAGCAAATAGAGTATGATGCAAGTATGTACAAGTATCAACAGTCGAGTAGCAGTTCATCAGTAATTTCAAGTAAGCACAGTAATTAAGCAGCAATTATTTATTAATTAAATCGTACGGATACCTGGTTTAGTGAGGGTTGTCACATTCTCCCCCCGTTAGAAAAATTTCGTCCCGAAATTTAAGTTCTGCTTGTAGAAGCAGGGTTCTTGGGAAATAGATGGGGGTATTTCTCTTTCATTCGGTCCTCACGCTCCCAGGTGAATTCAGGACCATGGCGGGCATTCCAACGAACTTTGACGAGCTTGACACTGCTCCGGCGGGTCTTGTTCACTTTCCAATCCGTGACCTCCACGGGTTCTTTAACGAAGTGGAGCGTGTCGTCAACATGAATTTCGTCAGTAGGAATGGCAACGGTATCTTGTGTTGGACTTTTCTTCAGATTGGATACATGAAATGTATCGTGAACACCATTTAGCTCAGCAGGTAAGTCCAGCTTGTAAGCTACGGTCCCGATTCTTTCCAAAATCCTGAACGGACCAATATACCGCGGATTCAACTTCCCACGCTTCCCAAAGCGTGCCACACCCTTCCAGGGTGATACCTTCAACAAAACCATATCACCAACCTCAAACTCTAGAGGTTTCCTGCTTCGATCCGCGTAGGCTTTCTGCCGGTCACGAGCCGCACTGATGCGATCTCGTATCTGTGCAATCTTGTCGGTGGTTTCCTGGACTACATCAGGACGAACCAACTGTTTATCACCGGCGTCAGACCAACAGAGCGGTGATCTGCATTTGCGCCTATATAAAGCTTCGAATGGCGCGGCACCAATACTGGTGTGGTAGCTGTTGTTGTATGAAAACTCAACCAGTGGCAAATGCTTATCCCAGCTACCGCCTAAATCCATAACACATGCTCCCAGCATGTCCTCCAACGTCTGAATCGTCCGCTCGCTTTGACCGTCGGTCTGCGGGTGAAACGCGGTGCTCATATTCAACTTCGAGCCAAAAGCTTCTTGGAAGGATTGCCATATCCTTGACACGAACCTTCCGTCTCTATCGGAGATAATCGAGAGAGGTACTCCATGGCGTGTAACAATTTCTCTCATGTAAATTTCAGCCAATTTACTCGTATTCCTTCTCTCTGATAGGTAAGAAGTGCGCTGATTTCGTTAAGCGATCCACTATCACCCAGATGGTGTCATGGCCTCTTGGCGTTCTTGGCAATTTCGTAATAAAATCCATGGAGATTTGTTCCCACTTCCACTTGGGAATCTCTGGTTGTTGCAGAAGTCCTGAAGGCTTCTGGTATTCCGCTTTAACCTTAGCGCAAGTTAAACATTTGCTCACATATACAGCCACATCGCCTTTCATCCTAGGCCACCAATAATAATCTTTAAGATCCTGGTACATCTTATCCGCTCCAGGGTGGATAGAGTACTGCGACTTGTGAGCTTCATCGAAAATAACCTTCCTTAAACCTCCAAACAAAGGAACCCAAATCCTTTTCTCAAAACACAACGTTCCTTCCTTGTTTGGTATCAATAACTTCTCCATCCCACGGAGATATTCCTCTTCAAGGTTTCTTTCCTTGAGAGCTTCTTTCTGCGCAGCACGAATGCGCAAGGAAAGATCGGTTCGAATAACCATCTCCAAAGCCCTAACCCTTATGGGCTTGATCCTCTCCTTTCGACTCAGGGCATCGGCGACCACATTCGCCTTCCCTGGATGATACTTTATCTCGCAGTCGTAATCATTCAACAGCTCTACCCATCGTCTTTGTCTCATATTCAACTCCTTCTGGTTGAATATGTGCTGGAGGCTCTTGTGATCTGTGAAGATTGTGCACTTCGTACCATAAAGGTAGTGTCTCCAGATCTTTAAAGCAAAAACCACTGCGCCGATTTCCAAATCGTGTGTGGTATAGTTCTTCTCATGTACTTTCAACTGACGTGACGCGTAAGCAATAACTTTTTCGCGTTGCATCAACACGCAACCCAATCCTTGTCGCGAAGCGTCACAGTATACCACAAAATCATCTGTACCCTCTGGTAGGGCTAAGATTGGCGCGTTGCAAAGCTTATCTTTCAATACCTGAAACGCTTCTTCCTGTTTGATTCCCCAATCAAACTTCTTGTTCTTCTGCGTGAGGAGCGTCAATGGTTGAGCGATCTTTGAAAAATTCTCAATGAATCTTCGGTAATAGCCAGCCAAACCCAAGAATTGCCGAATCTCGGTTGGCGTCTTTGGCGTTTCCCAATCCTTGATCGCCTCGATCTTGGTTGGATCCACGTGGATTCCATCTCCATTCACCACGTGTCCAAGGAATTGCACTTCTCGTAGCCAAAACTCGCACTTAGAGAATTTGGCGTATAGCTGTTCCTTCTTTAGCAGCTCAAGAATGGCTCTTAAATGCTGCTCGTGCTCGGCCTTCGTCTTTGAATAAATCAAAATATCATCGATGAATACAATCATGAATTTATCCAAGTATGGCTTGCAAACTCGATTCATCAAATCCATGAACACTGCAGGTGCGTTTGTCAGACCAAACGGCATAACGAGAAACTCGTAGTGTCCATATCGAGTTCTGAAAGCTGTCTTTGGGATACTCTCCTCCTGTATCCTTAACTGATGGTAACCAGATCGCAAATCGATCTTCGAATAGAAGCTTGAACCTTGAAGTTGGTCGAACAGATCATCAATCCTTGGCAGAGGATACCTATTCTTGATCGTCAGCTTGTTCAACTCCCGGTAGTCGATGCACATACGGAAACTACCGTCCTTTTTCTTGACAAACAAAACTGGAGCTCCCCAAGGCGAGAAGCTCGGTCGGATGAATCCCTTGTCTAACAACTCTTGTAGTTGTGTCGACAGTTCCTGCATCTCAGACGGAGCAAGTCTGTAAGGTGCCTTAGCCACAGGCGCGGCTCCTGGAACTAAGTCAATGCGGAACTCCACTTGCCTTTGAGGCGGCAATCCAGGCAAATCTTCTGGGAAGACTTCTGGGTATTCCCTCACGACAGGGATGTCTTCGATCTTCGGTTCTTCAGCTTTCTTATCTACAATGTGTGCCAGAAAAGCAACACATCCTTTCTGCAAACACTTTCTTGCTTTCAGACAGCTAATAATCCTCAACGGCGTCTCACGCTTCTCTCCGTGAACAACAATGGTCTCACCATTTTCGGTCGGGATACGAACGACCTTTTCATGACAAACTATCTCTGCCTTGTTGCCTGATAACCAATCCATTCCTACTACCACGTCGAAGCTTCCCAACTGGACTGGTAGTAGATCTAGAGCGAACTCACGCTCTCCCAATTCGATTACGCAGCCTCGAATCACCTCATTAGCTTCTACTAACTTCCCATTCGCCAATTCGATCGAGTACGGAATATCTAACTTACTAGCGGCTAAACCAAGCATATTCTTAAATTCTAACGACACGAAGCTATAATCGGCGCTAGTATCAAATAAAACGGATGCATAGCGTTGGTTTATAGGGAACGTACCAGTGACAACATTGGGATCCTGGCGCGCTTCCCTTGCTTCTATGTTGAAAACCCTTCCGCGGGCTTGGTTTAATTCCGGGCAATTCCTCTTGTAGTGCCCAAGATCACCACAGTTGAAACATCCAGGTCTCTACCCATTTCCACCACCGTTTCCAACTTGATTGTTCCTCTGATAACGATTCATAGTGCCCGCTTGGTTTGCATTATTGACCCGATTCCCATCACCTCCATTGTTTCCTTGTGGGCGATTCCCAATACCACCACGATTATTTCTATTCCCGAATCCTCCTTGGCCTCCCCGGCCAGCACTAGCCCAACAGGAATCCTTCAAGTGACCAGTCTTTCCACAAGCTTCACATACTTTTGGCCCACATCGACCAGAGTGATGGCGTTGGCAAGAGTTACACTTGGGATGTGCACCCATATATCCCTTACCCTTCCTCCTTCCACCAGCTGTATCCTGAGCCGGCATACTTGATTCTCCTTTCTTAACCACCACCCCGATGCCCTGCTTGAAGTTTGAAAACTTCCGCTTGTTCCCTCCAGATGACTCCACATGAGTCTCTTTCTTCTTTGGCTCAGCTTCATCAAACTTGTTCAAACGAATTGCCTCCTCCGTGAGAGCCACGCTCAAATCAATGGCCTCAGTGATAGTTGCAGGTTTGGAGGAGGTCACCATGCTTATGATTTGAGGAGTTAATCCCCAAATGAAACGTTCAATTCTCTTGAACTCAGGAGTGACCATGTAGGGTACCACATGCGATAAGTCGTGGAATCTCTGAACATACTCTGCTATCTTTGGGCCTTCCATTTTCAAATGCCAGAACTCGGTCTCCAATCTCTGGATTTCAGCGCGGGAACAATACTTTTTGCGCATGAGTTCCTTCAGTTCGGTCCAGGTCAGCGCGTAGGCAGCAGCTTCGCCAAGTGTCTGTACTTGCAGATTCCACCAGGATAGGGCTCCATCCAAAAATAGCCCAGAGATATAGGTGACTTGCTGATCCAATGCGCATTTGCTCATGCGAAGAACAGATTCAGTTTTCTCAGCCCAGCGGACAAAAGCGACAGCACCTCCTGTGCCATCAAAGTTTACGGGCATACAGTCTAAGAACTGTTTGTAGGTGCACCCTACACATACATTATAACATATGATTGGCATTAGCATTCTTGCTAAGGAAATCCATTTAGGTCATGGTATGTCTTAATGACTTAGGGTTACCATGAGGTGGATTGTTGTTGTTGCCAGTGTTGCCAGAGTTGCTTCCACTCATTCCTCCTTGAGAGGCAGCATATTGAGCGATAGCAGCAGCAATGACTTGCTGTAGTTCGGCCTGAGTCGTAGGCATTTGCTGTTGTTGACGTCTTGGCGGCATCTTCTAAAGATGTGTTTACATCGGTCAGGCCATAGTGAAGCGTACGTATATAGTAATAATAATAGCACATAACATCTCATGTTATCAATATATCACAAATACTAATCACACAACATCCCATGTCACAAATATTATACACACAACATCCCATGTCATAAAAATATAAATAAGCAATCAAGCAAATCAAATATGATGAGAATATTACGATTGCTATATATATCGAGACCACGTAGTAAGTGTATCAGTACATCACTGTGTCATACAATCATCAATCAACTAGGGGCTACATCACCCCTGTCCAAAAACTATATCAGGTCAGTGTCAAATACATCAACAAAAGTCAGAATCATCATGTAGTCTCCAAAAAGGCTGTGCAATCAAAAGCAATCGTGGTCCTCTCACCAACGTCTACCCAAACAGTACTGATGAGCTCTATACAGATGGCGGTGGAGGAGGGGGAAAGTGAGTGTAAAACAAACGACGTAACTGGAGCCAGTCCTCCTCCATGGCTCTCTGAGTACGGATGAATGAAACAACCTGCTGCTCTAAAGCAAAGAGACGTGCAGCATAATCCGGGGGTACAGGTCGAAATGGCTGCAAAGGAGAGTGTGTCTGACCATGGCATGAACATGGTGGCAGCTGAGCTCTCTCAAGCTCCTGGATACGCTGCGTGTGTGACTCGTGCTGAAAAACGAAAGACATCAAAACGTCCTCTATAGGGTGTCCCACATGGAACGGATGGTAAGGATCAGTAGGTGGCATGACAGGCGGTGACGACCAGCGTAAAGGCTCACTGGTGGGGTCAAAAGGTGCCACATGAAAAGGAGAGACAGGGGGTACAACAGGTGGAAACTGTGGCATAACAGGAACAGATGTCGGTATATGTCCAAAAGGATGGGCCGACGAACCCTCTCCAGGTCTCGCTGGAGGTACAAACTGAGGAACCTGAAAAGAGAAATCAACATGTCGTGTATCAGTGTGGTGTGGGGGAATAGGTGGCACATCCTCATCAACAGGAATCCACCCGTGCTGTGCGTGCTCGTCTGGTGGATCCATGTGTGCCGCGAACAGTGCATACTCGGGCTCTAGTGGAACGGGATCAGGTGGGGGAGCAACAATAGGGTGAACGGGTGCAATGTGATCGACAGGATGGTCAACAGGTATATCAGCAATAAGAGGTGGATCGACATGATCGGCAGCAATAACATGATCACCCTCCAGATGATCATCGACAAGCGGGTCAGCTAGAACAGGCTCAACAGGGATGCCAGCATGTACGGGGTCATGCTCAGGCATAGGGTCTAGAGCGGCTGCCTGCTCAGGAGCCAAGGCAGGCTCAGGGTCATCAAAAGCCATCTCGAAATCGAACTCGGGGTCGATAGGATCGACTGGGTCAGCTGGATCCTCCATGGGCTGATCCATCGGTATGAACTCTATATCATGATCCGGGTCGAATCCCGGAGGAAAGATAGGATCCGAATCCTCTATGTCATCATGGTCAAACGCAAAACTGGGAATAGGAGCAACTGAGGATGCCTGGTCGGGGTCTGAACCATGCGAAAAGTGTTGTGCGCTCAAAGGGTGGGAAGGTGCGGATGCCACAGACTCAAAGGAGTCTGGGACCGGAGAATGCGCAGGCGAATCCTCGGCGGGAGCATCAGCGATCATCAGAAGATCGCCAGCAGGAAGTAGGGCTGCGTCCTGGATCTCATCCTCGAGAAGATCATCATCCTCTATGGGCTCATCGTCATACAGGTCAATATCGCCGTCAGCCTCGGCGTCAAGAAGCAAATCATACGCAGGATAAACGGCTAAGGGTATAGGAGCCGGAATCTCTACCAACGGTAGGTACTCAACGGGAGGGCCATCTGCAGGCTCATCAGCACCCTCAGGTAGTGCGAAGGGCTGAAAATCGTCCTCGTCAGTGCTGGTGTAAACAGAAGTGTGCACCTCGTGCTCTGAGGATGGAAGGTCATCAGATACTACAGGTATGGGTCCAGTGGTGTCCGAATCGCATACGCATAAACACGTCGCATGGCACAGGCGATTCATGATGTCAGTAACATAAACACAATTATGCACAAATAATCAGTCATACAATCAAGTAATCACATAAGTCACCAAGTAAGAAATCACATAATTCTCCTAGTCCCACTAGCCTCCCAGTCTCCTAGACTGACATTCCTAGTCCCACTAGCCAAATTCCTCCCAGTCTCTAAGACTGACATTCCTAGTCCCACTAGCCAAATTTCTCCCAGTCTCTAAGACTGCTCTATCATCCACCTCGACCTCCTAGATCGAGCCTCGGCCTCCATGACCGAGCCTCAGCCTTCATGACTGAGCCTACTCTTCCTAGTCTCACTAGCCATCTACCTCGATCTCTAAGATCAAGCCTCGGCCTCCATGACCGAGCCTCAGCCTTCAAGACTAAGCCTAAAACAATAAACATCTACCTCGATCTCTAAGATCGAGCCTCGGCCTCCAAGACCGAGCCTCAGTCTCCAAGACTGAGCCTAATAATAAATAAATAAAATGTGCTCAACATTTGTTTATAAAAAGGTTTTGGAACTGGACTTAAGTGGTATGCAGTAAAAATGTTTTCGTGAGAGCCCTAGTGATCATAGTCTAGACTCGAGAAAGAATCCTAGTTCGCTATGATCAGAGCTCTGATACCAAGCTGTCACACCCTGGCTTTGCGGAAGCGTGGTTAATTTGGTGTGACTTCTTAATACCATAGCTTAATCATAACAAAGCTATATGAATTAAAATATGCAAGATCATCCATTAAATTTTAAAAATCAAATACAGTACCATTGTCTTGACGGGAAAACACCCTAATAACCATAACATTGTTCAACAAACAAACAAAACATAAATATGGTTTAAAGACTGTGACTTGTCCAGGAAAGAGTCACATTCCCTAAACCCCGGATGACCTCGGAAACTAGTGCAGCGGGAAAACGTGCCATACCGTGCCAGATCTTTTAATTCCCTGAAATACATGTAAGTTGAAAAATCAACAATAATGTTGAGCGAGTTCATGCGAAAGTGAGTAAATAAACCTTTGTATTTATCAAAATCCTGGTATGTAGCAAATAAGGAAAAAGAGATCACCGATGGTTTGCAAGGCCATTGATACGTGTGAAGTGCAAGTAGGAAGACTCAAACCTTGCGATTTTGCGTCTGGGCACAAAGTCACCCCGAGGTCCGTTATGCTGGACCTGGGGTTGGGCTCGCTACACCCAGATAGATCTACCGCTTACGTCCCTCGATCCTACAATGAGGATTAATGGCCTCCAGTTCCCGCCTACCCACTCACATGATCTAAGTAGTAACCCTCCTTACGCTAATCATACCATGTAAAAAGTACTCATAATCATAGTAACATGTATTTCACCCCCGCAGTTTAGAAAACTGAAAACAGTTAAGAGAAAAGGGGGACATGAACTCACAGTCGGTGCGTCTCTACCAAGTACTCCAAATCAGGCAGCTGTGCAACGACCTACATGTGCTAATTCTATTAGACGGACGGCCGTGCCTTAGCTTTATAGTTTAAGTTTTTGGGAAATAGTTAGACAACTATTCCGTGTTTACTTTTCGTATATACTTGGTAGTTAATCTCCTTCCCAGGGATGGGGGATTTAATACATGTGCGTTCGATTTATATCATTAAGTCTCACTTAATATATTCTTATTTCTAATTCCAAAATATAAATATTTTTCTCAAAAATATTATATTTCCATTTTCACATAATTTTCCCCAAAAATAATACGTCGATAAAATGCGCGTTCATAAATATTTCCGTATAATGCGTAAGTTACGTTTTAACGATCGTGTGGTAATAGTAATTACCGGTGTAACTTATATAATTATCGTAGAGGCGTTCGTATTATTTTGGATCTATTAACGTTCGTAAATATTATTTTTACTCTAAAAATAATATTTGTGTATTTTTCACAAAATAATCATAAACAATGTTGTGAAAATATATATTTACCGAATATATATTTATCACGTTTAGTTTTTGTGAAAATCCCACCTCCGAATATTTAGTAAATATAGTCATGGCGAAATTTATATTTCGAACACATGTCAAAAATAATTCTAACACTTGTAGTGTAAATAATTTTAGGTGTTAGGTTTTTAGAAAAATTCCGCCAGAGTTTCCTCTGTAACTGGAGGTGGCCACGCTTTCAAGCGTATCATTTTCTTTTACAAAATCAATTTCAACAACTTCTTTATTCAACCAAACAATTTCCGACACATCAAACTAGTCGACAAGTATGTAAATCGCATAAGTACATGAACTTGTAGTTTTTCCGAAACTATAGTGTAAATCCCATTATATTTTGTGGATCTTTATATAAAGTAATTTGTGTAACACCCTGCTTCTTCGTATTTTCTATAATTAGAAAGCCTTGTTTGTATTTCTATTTTTGAAGCTTGTTCCTTTTTTTATTTCGTATTTCGATTCAAACCATTGTAAATTCGTGACTTCGATCGTAATGAAATTCTATATTTTTTTATACATGCTTATACGTGTCGCAATACTTGGGTTATATGTTGCCAATCTCGAATACATACGCGCAACCCATACCCGACATATTGGTACTCATAACTTATACGTACTTGTTAACTATTAAATACAAGGTTAAATTCTGATAATAATTCTAATAATATAATAATAGTAATCCTAATAATAGTAATCCTAATAATAATAATAATAATAATAACTCTAATAATATAATCATAATATATTAACTTTTAACGTTATGTTGTATGAAAATAAAATATATATACTACAAAGAAGGTAGGAAAAAAATATATGAAAGGAACAACAGCTCCATGTACGATCAATGTCTTAAGATGGTTGTTTTAGTTGTCTTTTATTATCCAACCACAAATAACTTGATATATCATAATTACATAATAGGCACCACTAATCTACACCAATTAAATGTCACACAAAAAGAAAATGAGGATGGTTATTGGCTGTAAAAGCCCACTCAGCCGCAAGTTTTCAAGGACAGCAACAACTCTTTTTTTTAATTAGTTTAACCCCCAACTAAACTCTTAAATGCCAACCAACTTAACCCTAATCCATCCCCTATAAATACCAAGCCATCTCCAAGCCATTTTCACTTTTCTAAACACTCTCAACTCTCTCTAATCACTCCCAAATCACTCTAAATTCGCAGCAACATCAGAAATTCGGACAGATTCAGCAAGCTCCACTAAAGTGAGCATAACTTCTTCATTTCTCATCCGTTTTAGTCCATTCTTTTACCTATGTGCTTGGATCGACCTTACCTACGATTCCATGGGTTTTTTCACAGTAAATAAGTCCCTGACACTCCGGCAAATAGGCTCCAAAGTTCACTGTTTTCATTCATCTTTACTAAACATTGTTTAGACTTGTGCAAACTTGAGTTTAACTCACTCAAACCCACGTCCTTATGCTTATAACCACTTCTATGGTTAGTTAAGATTAAAACGGGGCTGAGACATACAAAATCAGAGGTTAATCCTCATATACTTTCTGTTTTGTTTAGGGTTTTTAACCCACAAGTGGTGTTCAAGCTTCAAGCTTGATAAAGGTGTGATTGTGGACTAACTTGGGTTGTCCAACATAAAATCCCCACATCCCTTGATGATTTCTCATAGTGTAGATGTTTCTTATTGTTGTATTGATATTAGTTCATGACCCTCCTTGTATGTTTTTACATCAAGTGTAGTGGTGAACCATAAGAGGTACCTAAATGGAAGCTTGTTCTTCCTACCTCCTACATGAATTCTATGACACAATAGAGGTACCTAAATGAAGATTTATCTTCTACCTCATGCTTGATTATTGGACTACATGATACATATAATACTTATACATATATTTACTATTCGAACCCTTGATGGTGGACTTGTGTTCATTCGTCAAAGTATTAGAATACATCATCCAAGACATAAGACTTGTTACGATTCTAATGAGTATACTACTCATGAAAACATTAACCCTTGAGGTTTCATAGTGTCAAGAACAAGTACTTGATGTTAAAGGATGATTACTTTCGAATACATATATTCTTGTGTTTTAACTTCCTAAATTCCTAAACGAACATATTCAACCTTCTAACCTTATCAACTTCGTCACATCGGATAATCGGAAAGCATATGCAAATTTGTGAGTATACTCGCAACCCCCTTTTTATGTTTACCACTTTTGGGGTGTAACATGTTTTACTATTAAACTACACTTAAACTTATTCTTTATGCAATGCACAAAACAATCCTTACACATGAATACTATGTTATGATACTTGATGCTTACGTGGACCATACTTATGTGATATGTTTTAGTCATTAGCTCTCACGAGCCTCCCTTCGACATGTATAGCGCTATAGGAGTAACGCACCGCCCCCCTTAAACTTGGGTCATGTTGAATTAATTAAACTTTCTTGCGTAAACAGAGGTTGGCTAGAAATGTTGCATGCCACGATAGGTTGATCTCGTATAAACTAAGTTGCCATGTGGATTCGTTTTAAACTTTTATACTTATACTTATGCTTATGCTTATGCTTAAACTTGTATACTCGCCTTTGCTTTTGCATTGAACTTTATTTTAAACATGTTACAAGTTGAGGATGATGATGCTATGAAATGAAGTAGCGTTGATGCCTAGATACACATATAGACGTTTAGGTTTAATCAATGTATCAATTTTGATTATGTTGTATTATATTTCCTTTGAACTTGACGTTATATGATTTCTTTGTAATGTTGAAAAATGAATTATGAAATGAAATTGGTTCATTAAATATTGTCACAAATAGCGTTATGATGTCTCTAGCAATCTTCACACTTCGTCTCATCCCGATGTTTCCGCCATTGGTTGGGGTGTGACAGATTGGTATCAGAGCCATAACTATAGGGAATTAGGAAAAGTAGGAATGCTTTAACCTAGTCTATAGTTCTAGAGCCTTTGCATGCTACATTATTTACTCCTTGTTTACTTGCTTTTGGCCTTTTTAAACATATATGCCACTTTTGTGTTAATACTTGCCTTGTTTGTTAATACTTGTTGCATTATTCCATCCTTATGTGTTATTCTTGAAGTGCCTTTTCATATTATTTCTTCCAATACTTAGTATGCTTGTACTTGTTGATACCATTTTGAGCATACGTCTTTTACTCAATTATACTAACCTCAAAGCCACTCGTATTACACAAACGAGACGACTTCACCAAAAAAGGCGTGAAACCGGTGGATGACCCTCAATCCATCTACTTTTCTTTCACACGAAATTCCCCATCAAGTTAGGAGTGAAATCCTCACCTTGATGGAGAAATTCAAATTTCAAATTCTAGTGGACCCTCGTCAAAGTGTCGAAATTAACTTTTGACCCGACGAGTACCAACCACACTTAGGATACTAAATCGCTAAGTTAGGGGTGAAACTCGCACCTTGTCGACTTGTTCCACTCCTTGGTTTTCATTAATCCCGCCAAGTCTCGAAATTTCAATTGAACTGGGGACATGTAGTAACCGGAAGGGTAAATACCGTTAACCGACTTGTCGGCGAGAGTATTTCATCTATTAGGCCAAAGCATGCTCCTCAAATTCGAAAGACTTTTCGACCACTTTGGTTAGTCAACGTTCCGTTTTGGAACCATCCCAAATTTTAATCAAACATGTGTTCTACTATTTATTTTATACGATACAATCTTTCGAATTTGAATTTACTTTCGATATTTTCTTCTCTCACACACATCATACTAAAATTCCTAATGCATTTATACGTTATACACATGCATGATTTCAAAACGTCACTCAGTTTTATTTACATTTTTATAACGCCAAAAATGGAGGCATATCATTGAGATAGGAGTGATTTCCTTACCTTGACGATTAACTCCACTCCTTCCTTTCTTTAAAAAACGACCTCATCAACAAGTTAGGGGTGATTCCCTTACCTAGGTGATTGTTATCAAAACTTTCCTTCAAAATATTTTATGATGCAAATCCGATCACGCTTTATACCTAGATCATTTATCATTTATTAACATACCCACTTATAACAATTCCAAAATACATTGTTTTATTAAGCGTACTTCTTATCCTACAATCTATTTTCACAAACCTCATATACACGATATTCTTAAACATGTCTTAAAACGTTTTATTTCCCGAATTTCAAAACCTTATGAAATGCTACCTATCAATTTAATCGGTCCAATGAATCTCTTGCCCATGAACTTCATATTCGACTTAATCACTAAAACACACTCACTTTATATCATCATACTAAAGACTTCCACTTCCAATCGAAATCAAACCAACCTTTCTCATATACTTATAAAATCTTATGGGTGTTATACGATCGTTTTACCAAAGACGCTTTTCAACATCAACAAATAAATAGTTAAAAAAAATATTTAATGGTCACTAAGTCCGTTTTGCTAAATTTCTTTTCTAAGGATCAATATTTTCATAAGAACCTCCAAAATTCAAAATTTCTTGTTTTGATGCAAACGAAACAAACCCATTAATTTCAAATATTTTTTTTCCTACACCGCTCAATTCGTCATTTCAAATTTCAAAACACGTGGGCAAGAAGACTTCATGGGGACCGACAATCTTCAACTTACATAAACTCTTTTAAAACAAAATTAGCATTTCCATTCAATACAAAATACGTTATGCATAACCAATGGGTACTTTATATCCTCTTACATATACAAGCTATATTCTACCTTCCAAATCAAGCTCGACCTATTTTGATTCAATAAACTCAACATATCGCTTAAACAACTATACTTGAAAATCATCATACACGTTTTAATCGATACCTCGCGACGAAGTCGCTTAGGTCATTAGTTTTACATATTCAAAATTCTTGAACGCTTTATATGTCCAAATTCGTTATGCTTCAACATACATTGTATACGTAAAAAAAAAATTCGTACTCATACTTATATGTTATATGCTTATACTTATACTCATACTACTCCCACGTTTTACGTTTATACTCATACTTACGTGCATATTCATAATTAAACCTATGCTTATGCTCATACATTCATTCATACTCATGATTCATACATTCGTACCTGTACGCGAGGGTAATCCGAGGGATACGCTTACGTGGGTCCCATACATACTTAGGCATGGACTTGCTTATATAATATATTCTTATACATACACGCTCTTATTTTTAAATTATGTATACCCTGATTCATGCACAACTAGTACAAGCTATGCGGATCATGCGACGATCAAAATAATCGCGGGTGCACATGGGATTATAGTGATGGGCGTATGAAAACCATAGAGTGTACTACTATGTATGGTAAGACACGGAACGTAACATGACACCGAATACGAAACAGACGTAACATGGTCAAAACATAATGGATATGCCATTGGTACTTCCTATATATAAATGTTTTCATCATGTTACCAAACTTTCGTAAGACGTGTCATGAGAAATTCAGTGTTTTGCAGACCTTTTAGACCTAATTCAAACTTTAAACAACTCACAAACGCATTATATCCGATTATCCATGACGAGACTCCATTCTTATCACGCTACTTTCATCTACCCAATACTTATGCCATTCGTATACTTGCATTCGTTTATTAAGAGTCAATCGTTCAATTCCATATACGCAACTAAACATTTCCAATTATGTTTGGTACCTCAAATCATTTTAGAAAAACGAACTCCTTTGGAAACCTATCTTGTCATTCTTCAAAATTTCGTACTTTCTTTAACGTTTCAAAATTTTCGAGTTTCAATTCTTAATAATCACCTTTTGCCAAAACTCTTTCAAGTCTTCCACTTGAATAAATTTCGGGACGAAATTTCCTAAAGGAGGGGAGACTGTAACACCCTGCTTCTTCGTATTTTCTATAATTAGAAAGCCTTGTTTGTATTTCTATTTTTAGAAGCTTGTTCCTTTTTTTATTTCGTATTTCGATTCAAACCATTGTAAATTCGAGACTTCGATCGTAATGAAATTCTATATTTTTTTATACATGCTTATACGTGTCGCAATACTTGGGTTATATGTTACCAATCTCGAATACATACGCGCAACCCATACCCGACATACTGGTACTCATAACTTATACGTACTTGTTAACTATTAAATACATGGTTAAATTCTGATAATAATTCTAATAATATAATAATAGTAATCCTAATAATAGTAATCCTAATAATAATAATAATAATAATAACTCTAATAATATAATCATAATATATTAACTTTTAACGTTATGTTGTATGAAAATAAAATATATATACTACAAAGAAGGTAGGAAAAAAATATATGAAAGGAACAACAGCTCCATGTACGATCAATGTCTTAAGATGGCTGTTTTAGTTGTCTTTTATTATCCAACCACAAATAACTTGATATATCATAATTACATAATAGGCACCACTAATCTACACCAATTAAATGTCACACAAAAAGAAAATGAGGATGGTTATTGGTTGTAAAAGCCCACTCAGCCGCAAGTTTTCAAGGACAGCAACAACTCTTTTTTTTAATTAGTTTAACCCCCAACTAAACTCTTAAATGCCAACCAACTTAACCCTAATCCATCCCCTATAAATACCAAGCCATCTCCAAGCCATTTTCACTTTTCTAAACACTCTCAACTCTCTCTAATCACTCCCAAATCACTCTAAATTCGCAGCAACATCAGAAATTCGGACAGATTCAGCAAGCTCCACTAAAGTGAGCATAACTTCTTCATTTCTCATCCGTTTTAGTCCATTCTTTTTCCTATGTGCTTGGATCGACCTTACCTACGATTCCATGGGTTTTTTCACAGTAAATAAGTCCCTGGAACTCCGGCAAATAGGCTCCAAAGTTCACTGTTTTCATTCATCTTTACTAAACATTGTTTAGACTTGTGCAAACTTGAGTTTAACTCACTCAAACCCACGTCCTTATGCTTATAACCACTTCTATGGTTAGTTAAGATTAAAACGGGGCTGAGACATACAAAATCAGAGGTTAATCCTCATATACTTTCTGTTTTGTTTAGGGTTTTTAACCCACAAGTGGTGTTCAAGCTTCAAGCTTGATAAAGGTGTGATTGTGGACTAACTTGGGTTGTCCAACATAAAATCCCCACATCCCTTGATGATTTCTCATAGTGTAGATGTTTCTTATTGTTGTATTGATATTAGTTCATGACCCTCCTTGTATGTTTTTACATCAAGTGTAGTGGTGAACCATAAGAGGTACCTAAATGGAAGCTTGTTCTTCCTACCTCCTACATGAATTCTATGACACAATAGAGGTACCTAAATGAAGATTTATCTTCTACCTCATGCTTGATTATTGGACTACATGATACATATAATACTTATACATATATTTACTATTCGAACCCTTGATGGTGGACTTGTGTTCATTCGTCAAAGTATTAGAATACATCATCCAAGACATAAGATTTGTTACGATTCTAATGAGTATACTACTCATGAAAACATTAACCCTTGAGGTTTCATAGTGTCAAGAACAAGTACTTGATGTTAAAGGATGATTACTTTCGAATACATATATTCTTGTGTTTTAACTTCCTAAATTCCTAAACGAACATATCCAACCTTCTAACCTTATCAACTTCGTCACATCAGATAATCAGAAAGCATATGCAAATTTGTGAGTATACTCGCAACCCCCTTTTTATGTTTACCACTTTTGGGGTGTAACATGTTTTACTATTAAACTACACTTAAACTTATTCTTTATGCAATGCACAAAACAATCCTTACACATGAATACTATATTATGATACTTGATGCTTACGTGGACCATACTTATGTGATATGTTTTAGTCATTAGCTCTCACGAGCCTCCCTTCGACATGTATAGCGCTATAGGAGTAACACACCGCCCCCCTTAAACTTGGGTCATGTTGAATTAATTAAACTTTCTTGCGTAAACAGAGGTTGGCTAGAAATATTGCATGCCACGATAGGTTGATCTCGTATAAACTAAGTTGCCATGTGGATTCGTTTTAAACTTTTATACTTATACTTATACTTATGCTTATGCTTAAACTTGTATACTCGCCTTTGCTTTTGCATTGAACTTTATTTTAAACATGTTACAGGTTGAGGATGATGATGCTATGAAATGAAGTAGCGTTGATGCCTAGATACACATATAGACGTTTAGGTTTAATCAATGTATCAATTTTGATTATGTTGTATTATATTTCCTTTGAACTTGACGTTATATGATTTCTTTGTAATGTTGAAAAATGAATTATGAAATGAAATTGGTTCATTAAATATTGTCACAAATAGCGTTATGATGTCTCTAGCAATCTTCACACTTCGTCTCATCCCGATGTTTCCGCCATTGGTTGGGGTGTGACAGATTGGTATTAGAGCCATAACTATAGGGAATTAGGAAAAGTAGGAATGCTTTAACCTAGTCTATAGTTCTAGAGCCTTTGCATGCTACATTATTTACTCCTTGTTTACTTGCTTTTGGCCTTTTTAAACATATATGCCACTTTTGTGTTAATACTTGCCTTGTTTGTTAATACTTGTTGCATTATTCCATCCTTATGTGTTATTCTTGAAGTACCTTTTCATATTATTTCTTCCAATACTTAGTATGCTTGTACTTGTTGATACCATTTTGAGCATACGTCTTTTACTCAATTATACTAACCTCAAAGCCACTTGTATTACACAAACGAGACGACTTCACCAAAAAAGGCGTGAAACCGGTGGACGACCCTCAATCCATCTACTTTTCTTTCACACGAAATTCCCCATCAAGTTAGGAGTGAAATCCTCACCTTGATGGAGAAATTCAAATTTCAAATTCTAGTGGACCCTCGTCAAAGTGTCGAAATTAACTTTTGACCCGACGAGTACCAACCACACTTAGGATACTAAATCGCTAAGTTAGGGGTGAAACTCGCACCTTGTCGACTTATTCCACTCCTTGGTTTTCATTAATCCCGCCAAGTCTCGAAATTTCAATTGAACTGGGGACATGTAGTAACCGGAAGGGTAAATACCGTTAACCGACTTGTCGGCGAGAGTATTTCATCTATTAGGCCAAAGCATGCTCCTCAAATTCGAAAGACTTTTCGACCACTTTGGTTAGTCAACGTTCCGTTTTGGAACCATCCCAAATTTTAATCAAACATGTGTTCTACTATTTATTTTATACGATACAATCTTTCGAATTTGAATTTACTTTCGATATTTTCTTCTCTCACACACATCATACTAAAATTCCTAATGCATTTATACGTTATACACATGCATGATTTCAAAACGTCACTCAGTTTTATTTACATTTTTATAACGCCAAAAATGGAGGCATATCATTGAGATAGGAGTGATTTCCTTACCTTGACGATTAACTCCACTCCTTCCTTTCTTTAAAAAACGACCTCATCAACAAGTTAGGGGTGATTCCCTTACCTAGGTGATTGTTATCAAAACTTTCCTTCAAAATATTTTATGATGCAAATCCGATCACGCTTTATACCTAGATCATTTATCATTTATTAACATACCCACTTATAACAATTCCAAAATACATTGTTTTATCAAGCGTACTTCTTATCCTACAATCTATTTTCACAAACCTCATATACACGATATGTGACATTTGTGCCTGTGATATCATTTTACAAACTCTGAACAATACAATATTAATAAAACAGTGTGTTTTGATCCCAATGTTTGTCATTTATGTTTGGTTTTGTGCCCATGTTGATTTTTGATCGATTTTGAACTCTATATCGTTTTCTGGAAAGTTATACGCAAACTGATGCGTAAACACGATCAGTTTAACGCGACAAACACTCCGGAACATCATCATAAACTTAACATACCTTAAATAACCTTTACATAACTTAGAAATAAGTTTTAAAGGCTTTGGTATGGCAAAAACAAGTTTATTCGCTCTCAGGGACTATTTGCGTCAACTTGCGAAAGTCTGCCGTTTCGTAAGGCAACGTACAGTCCGGAACTTGATCATAAGTTAAACATACCATAAAAAACCTAAACATGGCTTAGAAATAAGCTTTGATAGGTTCGGTGTGCAAAAACATGCTTACATGATCTTACAGGGACTAAAAGTGTCAAAAACGACGTAAGTTTGCATTTTCGCGCATATCTTACGTTCTGGACACATCTGGACATCCAAAATTTTTGTACACACTAAAATATTTTTATTTTAGTGATCGCCATGCAAAAAATTCCATTCGTCGCTTAATTTGGATCGATTTTGCGTTCGTTACGACTTCCGTCGTAATTAACCGAACAACGCGATCGTACGACCAAACGAACCGACATCTGAGATGTTTTCAAGCATGTTTTGAGTCCCCTATACTTTAACTTCATTTTAGAGCCTTGAAATGAGGTTAACGGGGTTTAAACGCATCGAAAAAGGCTTTAAACACGTGCAGGGACCATTTCTGTCAATTTTGAAACTTTGCTGAACCTGATACATGCTAGCGTAGCGCGAGCCCTAAGGCCTATGCCCTAGCGCTACGCGAGTGCCTCATCTGGGCAGAAACATCATTTTCAGCAACAGTTTGCAAATTCAAGGGCTGTTTGTGCAATTTCTTTGTGTGGTGGGCAAGTTTGTGTGTTCACCAAGGCTTCTAATCAGCTTGTAACACATGTATGGCTAGGATTAATGCTTAATGACCAAGCAAAACACTTGTGATGATCCTATTAACTCACCACAAGTATAAATAGCCATCCAAACTCCTTCATTCTTTGCTCATTTCTTCTCATTCTCTCTTCACATCTGCTTTGGAGCTCTCTCTCAAGCATTTGGGACTTTGTCTTCTTGTAGAAAAGATAGCAAGGACCTTAAGTGAGCATTCTTTCATTCTTTTTATTTCCTTTTTCCTTTTGTAGTGCAGAAAGTCAAACAGTTTGGCCAACAGTTTGACTTTCGGTTTTGACCATCAATTGGTCAAGTCAAAGTTCAATTGAACTTTGAAACGTGATTGTAATCACGATAGTTATAATCCTTCGCGGTTATAGTTGCTGATTACCACGTTAGCTAGTTGTAGTGTCGAGTCAAAGTTTCGGTCAACATGCGTTTTAGCACGCATCTTGCAACGAAACTACTTTAGGGTATCAAAACACTTTTTTTTGATACCAAATCAGTAGGTTAGACATGTTTTGACATGTCTAACTCGACACTATTAGTTTGTGCTTGTTTAGGGTCGTAAGGTAAGCGGTCTAAACAACCGCTTATACTTTCGAACCCGACCCGTTTGGTCGATCTTTAGGATCCGACCAAGCTTAGTTAGTGATCATAGTTTCATAGGGAATAACCACTGAGGTTATAACCTTATGATCACCTAGGATCGGTTAGTCATATGCTTGTTAGCTTGTATGCCCATAGGAAATGACCAAAATGCCCTTTTGAAGCATAAATCCGTATTTTGACTATGTGAACATAATTTTGACATATAATCTGATTTAGTAACATGTTTAGGAATAATTGGGCATGTAAGACTTGACATAGCACATAGTTAACCATCCGATCATAGTTTTACGCTAACGACGCCTTATAGTAGCTTATGTTACCATAATGTGTCGAAACGGGTCAAAAGCACTTAGGTAGGCCTTCCAATCAGAATGTTGGGACTAATAAATCATACCATATGAGTTCAATTACTCATTTGATTTATAGAACCTCATTCTATCCTATCTTCCGATTTAGGAGCCGATTATTAACATAGTTACCTATACTAGGTGCCGGTTGATTTCCGTGATACTTGGAGCTTAAATTGGTCTTATTCTCAAGACTAATTAGCAATCCCAAGTGAGTACATAGTTCCCCTCTTTTACCGTTTTCATATACCTTGGGGTGATACACATGTACATACATGTTACTTTTGTGCATTTCATGCTTTTATGACATAAACATGCTAGTTTCACCTAGTACATTTATAGTACATGTTTTCCATTGTGTTTTGCTATGTATGTCAAGCATGCTAGCACATTGATTTGTTACACATTTGTTGCATATGTTTACTTAGCATATGTAGCACATTGTTTTACATGACGTTTCTGCTATGTATGTTTACTGAGCATGCTAGCACATTGTTTTACATGAACATTTCTACTAGGCATGTTTACTTAGCATTCCTAGTACATGGTTTTCACATGCTACATTGGTTATGACATTTGGTATGTTCAATCGGGACAATAATACATTCATTAACATTAGCTACGCCGCTCGGACTTATGTAATGGTACCATAGGAATTGACAACTCCCGTTTCCGACTTCCTGGGTTTGTTTGGAAGTTGGGGATGACAGAATCCGACAACATAATTTAGATAAACCTTTAATTCGTTTAAGGGTTTGTCGCCACAGTCTCAAGGCTTGAATGTATGTGATTAACATTACTGCATAAATGTTTGTAATCATAAAGCATTGTTTTTCTGCAAAGCATAACATTTGATTTAAACTTAGGTTTATTCAAAAACATGTTTTGTACATTTTCTATGGGGTTGGGTAACTTCTAGTTATTCACCATACATGACATTTGTTTTCACATTAGACATCATTACATAGTTAAGTAGAGGATTTCCTACTTGCTATGCATTTCATTGGTTTTACATGATACACATGATATTGTACATGGTTTACACATACACATATTGACATGGAACAAGACATTTTGGTTGGTTATTGATAAGTGACTTATGTAACGGGGCTATGTGTTATATGATAAAAGCATGGTGGATACGCCGCTGGTACTTCCTATATATAAGTGCTTTTATCGTATTATACATCGTTGCGTTATATAAAGCACTTGGGCAACACATGAAACATTTCATACATAAACATGACATTGTTTTACAAATTACATATTTTATACAAATTCACTTTTACTTGGTTATTCATTTAACCATGCATTATCATTTCATCATCATTTGATTTTCATTGATTTTCACATAGTTTTACAAAGGAAAACATTTTACAAGGTTCATGACTACATTTTATTAAACTCTCCTTTCAAATGCAAGTCATGAATCTGCATAAACAAAACCTATGTATCTCACAGGCATTTTTATGCTGACGTACCTATTTTTACATGTGTTTCAGGTGCTAATGCATGATGATGCTTGTGCTTCACTTAGGCGGACTCGGGCCTTAGTGACTTAAAAGACAGTTATTATGTTAGTTTAGTTTGAACTCAAAGACAATGTAACTTTAAATTTTAATAATACATAACTTTATTTACCATGGTTGTTGAAACAATAATTCTGTCGCCACTCACCTCCCCGGCGTTTCCGCCGCGGTTTGTTGTTTTACGCGGCCGGGGTGTGACAGAAGAGTTGGTATCAGAGCCAATGGTTATAGGGAATTAGGTTATTAGCAATGCTTTGACCTAGACTATAACTTTCTAGGACCCTAACACAAGTTTACTTGTGTTTAGATTTTAAAACAATACCCGTCACCTATCCTTAGGTGATTACCAAAACTTGAACACAATATTCCAAAAGGATTTTGAAATCAATCATCTATCCTTAGATGATTTCTTTTTGGCCTCGTGCCTTCCAATTTTTCAAAATCTCGTCAAAGTTTTGGGTCTAAATAATGTGAACACGTGCAAACTGGAAGAGTGAATGCCTGTACCCTGAGTTTTCTGTCTAAGGCTAGAGTGTTCGTACAAATCCGCATTATCGGACCAGTCACTCTTACTTGGGAACTCTTGGGGTGAGTGTTCACTTATAGGCGAGCATGTCTTCAGTAATACATTATTATGACTCATTTACTTTGATTTGTCACTGTGTGTTGTTTGTTTGCTTTGTGGTAACAAACAAATGACCACATTCCTTGCTTTTTGTCGATTTTATTGTTATCTCATTTTCATCACATCATCTCACTCGTTTTCTCTCATGTTTCCTCTTTTAGAATGCCTCCTCGACGTAACGTTCAGCAACCTGATGCCGAACTGGCAGCTATTATAGCACAGCAGATGGCTGCTATGCTACCCGGTCTCATAACTCAAATAAACCAAGCCACCAATAACAATGTTAATGCACCTGCTCCGTGCAACTTTAAACAGTTTAACTCGGCTAAACCGCTCAAGTTTAGTGGTACTGAAGGAGCAACTGGGCTTCTCCAGTGGTTTGAGAGTCTTGAGAGCACGTTTCGCCATGTTCAGTGTCCGAACAATCGTAAAGTCGAGTTTGCCTCGAGTGTATTTCAAAAGAGGGCCCTTACCTGGTGGAATGGGGTAATGAGAGATAGAGGTGCTGATGTAGCTTTGGGTCAGACTTGGGAGGAACTCAGGGCTCTCATGATGAGAGAATTCTGTCCTCGACATGAGCAGAGGGCACTCGAAGATGAGTTCAATGATCTGAAGCAAGTCAGTGGTGAACACCGGGCTTACACTGACAGATATGAGGAGTTAAGCTTGCTCTGTCCGACTATGGTCACGCCTTTGGATAAGGCTATTGAGAGGTACATAGACGGTTTGCCAGATCCTGTTCAGGATATTGTAACTGGCAGTCACCCTACTACCGTCCGACAGGCCATTGAGCTAGCTGCTACCCTTACTGAATCCCAAATCAAGAAGGGTAAACTCCACAGGAAAGGTGACAAGAAGCAGAAACAGTCTGATAGCGCCAAGGAGAGTAAGGGCAAGAAGGCTGCTGAGTCTTCAAAGAAATCTAGGAAGCGTAAGGCTTCCAAGAATTTCGCGGTCACTGCTCAGACTAACCAGGCTGCTACCAATCAGGCAGCACAGAATCAGACTGCACAACCTGCTGCCAAGAGGCAGTATGCGGGAAATGCACCTCTGTGCAACAGATGTAACAGCCACCACCAGCCACAGATGCAATGCCGTATCTGCACGAATTGTGGCAAGTCTGGTCATCTTGCAAACACCTGTCGCTTTGCTCCTAATCAGAATCAGGCAGCTCAAAATCCAGCAATACAAAACCCAGCCCAGAATCCTGCACGACCTCACTTTCCGCCTGGTTCATGTTTCAACTGTGGGGATCTGACCCACTATAGGAACAATTGCCCGAGGTTGGTAAATGCAAATCAGGCACCAGCTCGTGGTAGAGCTTTTAATCTGAATGCAAATGAGGCGCGTGCGGATAACGAAGTGGTGAACGGTACGTTCCTTGTTAACAACCATCCTGCTTCTGTTCTATTTGATTCGGGTGCCGATAAGAGTTTTGTGTCCTTAGCATTTGAGCCTTTACTTGCGATGACTAGAACGAAACTAGGAAAGCCCTTGACAGTAGAAGTAGCTAGTGGTGAACCTGTTGTCCTCGACTCTGTTCTTCGAAATTGCCAGTTGAATCTCAATAACCATCTTTTCCCTATCGACCTCACACCGATGCAACTCGGGAGCTTCGACATTATAGTTGGAATGGATTGGTTATCCAAGTACCATGCTGAGGTAGTATGTTTTGAGAAGTTGGTTCGTATACCGCTTTCGACTGGTGAGATCTTAGAAGTTCATGGGGAGAAACCCGTTAAACTCATGTCATGTACCCAAGCCCGCAAATATCTACGCAAGAAATATGTTGCTTTCTTGGCACATGTCGTAGAGGATAAAGGCAAGGGTAAGACAACCCAAGATATCCCTGTTGTTCGGGATTATCCAGAGGTATTTCCTGAAGAATTACCTGGTTTACCCCCTGTGCGCCAAGTTGAGTTCCGCATTGATCTTGTGCCTGGCGCTAATCCCATTGCTAAGTCACCTTATCGTCTTGCACCGTCTGAGATGCAAGAGTTGTCTAAGCAGCTTCAGGAGCTTTCTGACAAAGGATTCATCCGTCCAAGCTTTTCCCCTTGGGGCGCTCCTGTCCTATTTGTGAAAAAGAAAGATGGATCTTTTAGGATGTGTATCGATTACCGTGAGCTTAACAAGCTTACCATCAAGAATCGATATCCCCTACCTCGCATTGATGATCTCTTTGATCAGCTTCAGGGTGCTACTTGCTTTTCAAAGATTGATCTACGTTCTGGGTATCATCAACTTCGAGTTCTCGAAGAAGATATTCCCAAGACAGCTTTTCGTACTCGATATGGTCATTATGAGTTTACTGTTATGCCATTCGGTTTAACAAATGCTCCTGCTGTTTTCATGGACTTGATGAATGGGGTTTGTAAGCCTTATTTGGATAAGTTCATCATCGTCTTTATTGATGATATTTTGATCTATTCTAAGACTCGTGCGGATCACGAGCAACATCTTCGTCTTACAATGGAGCTCCTAAAGAAAGAACAGCTTTTCGCCAAATTCTCCAAGTGCGAATTCTGGCTTAAGGAAGTTCAATTTTTGGGGCACATCATCAACGAACAAGGTATACATGTAGATCCCGCCAAAATCAGTGCGATTAAGGACTGGGATACTCCTACTACTCCTACCGAGGTTCGTTCATTTCTTGGTCTAGCGGGTTACTACCGCCGTTTCATAGAAAACTTCTCCAAGATTGCGGTTCCTCTCACTGCTTTAACTCAGAAAGGCAAACCTTTTGAGTGGGGATCCAAACAGGAAGAAGCTTTCCAGACCTTGAAACAGAAGCTTTGTGATGCACCTATTCTATCTTTGCCCGAGGGTAACGACGACTTTGTCGTGTACTGTGATGCATCCAACTTAGGCCTAGGCTGTGTTCTTATGCAAAGAAACAAAGTTATAGCCTATGCATCAAGACAGCTGAAAGTGCACGAGAAAAACTACACAACTCATGATCTTGAGTTAGGTGCAGTAGTCTTTGCTCTCAAAATCTGGAGACACTACCTTTACGGTACAAAGTGTGTAGTGTTTACTGACCACAAGAGTCTCCAACATATCTTCAATCAGAAAGAACTAAACATGAGGCAACGACGTTGGGTTGAACTCCTAAACGACTACGATTGCGAAATTCGCTACCATCCTGGTAAAGCGAATATCGTGGCTGATGCATTAAGTCGTAAGGAACGTGTCAAGCTTCACTATGTTCAGGTTCGATCTGACATTCAATCTCGCATAATTCAGGCTCAACATACTTGTGTGGCACAAGACTTGATGGGTAAAGAGTTACCATGTCATACTAATCCTGAGCTTGAACTGAGAGATTTTGGGATTTTCTATTACATGGGCCGTTTGTGGGTCCCAAGTATAGACGATCTTCGCACCTTGCTTATGGATGAAGCTCACAAGTCTCGTTATTCTATTCATCCTGGTGCAGACAAAATGTATAAGGATCTTCGAACCCAGTACTGGTGGCCGGGTATGAAGAAAGACATCGCCTTATATGTTTCAAAATGCCTTACTTGTCTTAAGGTTAAGGCAGAACATCAACATCCCTCTGGATTATTGGAGCAACCAGAGATTCTGGTTTGGAAATGGGAAAACATTTCTATGGATCACATTACCAAGTTACCGCGCACTAAGAAGGGTCATGACGCCATTTGGGTTGTTGTTGATCGTCTTACAAAGTCAGCACACTTCTTGCCAATCCGTGAGAGTCTATCTGCTGACGATCTTGCCAAGATATATGTTGATGAGATTGTATCTCGACATGGTGTTCCTTTGAACATTATATCAGACAGAGATGCTCGATTCTCGTCTCGCTTTTGGAGAACCATGCAATCTGCCATGGGTACTCAACTTCATTTAAGCTCAGCATACCATCCGCAGACAGATGGTCAATCTGAGAGAACAATCCAGACACTGGAGGATATGCTTAGAGCGTGTGTGATTGACTTTGGTGGTAGTTGGGATTCGCATCTACCTTTGATCGAATTCTCTTACAACAACAGTTATCACTCTAGCATCAATATGGCTCCTTTCGAAGCTTTATACGGTCGAAAATGTCGTTCACCGGTCTGCTGGAATGAGATAGGTGAAGCTCAGCTTACTGGACCTGAACTCATTCTAGAGACTACAGATAAGGTCAAGAAGATTCGTGAAAACCTTCAGACAGCTAGAAGCCGTCAGAAGTGTTACGCGGACCGACGACGCAAGCCCTTGGAATTCCAAGTTGGTGATCATGTCCTACTCAAGGTATCCCCTTGGAAAGGTGTGGTTAGATTTGGGAAGAAAGGAAAACTTGCACCTCGTTATGTTGGACCATTTAAGATCGTTGAAAGAGTCGGAAAAGTAGCCTACAGGCTTGAGCTACCTCCTGAACTTGGAAATGTTCATCCAACATTCCACGTGTCCAATCTCAGAAAGTGTTTAGCTGATGAGAACCTACACATACCACTTGATGAAATTCGTGTTGATAACACGATGCATATTGTTGAGAAACCTGTGGAGATAGTGGAACGTTCGTTTAAACAGTTGAAAGGCAAGCGGATTAAATTGGTCAAAGTTCGTTGGGAATCTAAACGTGGCCCAGAGTTTACTTGGGAACGTGAAGATCAGATGAAAGCGAAATATCCGCATCTATTCTCACAAGTTTCCTCTAAATAAATTTCGGGACGAAATTTCCTGAAGTAGGGGAGACTGTGACATTTGTGCCTGTGATATCATTTTACAAACTCTGAACAATACAATATTAATAAAACAGTGTGTTTTGATCCCAATGTTTGTCATTTATGTTTGGTTTTGTGCCCATGTTGATTTTTGATCGATTTTGAACTCTATATCGTTTTCTGGAAAGTTATACGCAAACTGATGCGTAAACACGATCAGTTTAACGCGACAAACACTCCGGAACATCATCATAAACTTAACATACCTTAAATAACCTTTACATAACTTAGAAATAAGTTTTAAAGGCTTTGGTATGGCAAAAACAAGTTTATTCGCTCTCAGGGACTATTTGCGTCAACTTGCGAAAGTCTGCCGTTTCGTAAGGCAACGTACAGTCCGGAACTTGATCATAAGTTAAACATACCATAAATAACCTAAACATGGCTTAGAAATAAGCTTTGATAGGTTCGGTGTGCAAAAACATGCTTACATGATCTTACAGGGACTAAAAGTGTCAAAAACGACGTAAGTTTGCATTTTCGCGCATATCTTACGTTCTGGACACATCTGGACATCCAAAATTTTTGTACACACTAAAATATTTTTATTTTAGTGATCGCCATGCAAAAAATTCCATTCGTCGCTTAATTTGGATCGATTTTGCGTTCGTTACGACTTCCGTCGTAATTAACCGAACAACGCGATCGTACGACCAAACGAACCGACATCTGAGATGTTTTCAAGCATGTTTTGAGTCCCCTATACTTTAACTTCATTTTAGAGCCTTGAAATGAGGTTAACGGGGTTTAAACGCATCGAAAAAGGCTTTAAACACGTGCAGGGACCATTTCTGTCAATTTTGAAACTTTGCTGAACCTGATACATGCTAGCGTAGCGCGAGCCCTAAGGCCTATGCCCTAGCGCTACGCGAGTGCCTCATCTGGGCAGAAACATCATTTTCAGCAACAGTTTGCAAATTCAAGGGCTGTTTGTGCAATTTCTTTGTGTGGTGGGCAAGTTTGTGTGTTCACCAAGGCTTCTAATCAGCTTGTAACACATGTATGGCTAGGATTAATGCTTAATGACCAAGCAAAACACTTGTGATGATCCTATTAACTCACCACAAGTATAAATAGCCATCCAAACTCCTTCATTCTTTGCTCATTTCTTCTCATTCTCTCTTCACATCTGCTTTGGAGCTCTCTCTCAAGCATTTGGGACTTTGTCTTCTTGTAGAAAAGATAGCAAGGACCTTAAGTGAGCATTCTTTCATTCTTTTTATTTCCTTTTTCCTTTTGTAGTGCAGAAAGTCAAACAGTTTGGCCAACAGTTTGACTTTCGGTTTTGACCATCAATTGGTCAAGTCAAAGTTCAATTGAACTTTGAAACGTGATTGTAATCACGATAGTTATAATCCTTCGCGGTTATAGTTGCTAATTACCACGTTAGCTAGTTGTAGTGTCGAGTCAAAGTTTCGGTCAACATGCGTTTTAGCACGCATCTTGCAACGAAACTACTTTAGGGTATCAAAACACTTTGTTTTGATACCAAATCAGTAGGTTAGACATGTTTTGACATGTCTAACTCGACACTATTAGTTTGTGCTTGTTTAGGGTCGTAAGGTAAGCGGTCTAAACAACCGCTTATACTTTCGAACCCGACCCGTTTGGTCGATCTTTAGGATCCGACCAAGCTTAGTTAGTGATCATAGTTTCATAGGGAATAACCACTGAGGTTATAACCTTATGATCACCTAGGATCGGTTAGTCATATGCTTGTTAGCTTGTATGCCCATAGGAAATGACCAAAATGCCCTTTTGAAGCATAAATCCGTATTTTGACTATGTGAACATAATTTTGACATATAATCTGATTTAGTAACATGTTTAGGAATAATTGGGCATGTAAGACTTGACATAGCACATAGTTAACCATCCGATCATAGTTTTACGCTAACGACGCCTTATAGTAGCTTATGTTACCATAATGTGTCGAAACGGGTCAAAAGCACTTAGGTAGGCCTTCCAATCAGAATGTTGGGACTAATAAATCATACCATATGAGTTCAATTACTCATTTGATTTATAGAACCTCATTCTATCCTATCTTCCGATTTAGGAGCCGATTATTAACATAGTTACCTATACTAGGTGCCGGTTGATTTCCGTGATACTTGGAGCTTAAATTGGTCTTATTCTCAAGACTAATTAGCAATCCCAAGTGAGTACATAGTTCCCCTCTTTTACCGTTTTCATATACCTTGGGGTGATACACATGTACATACATGTTACTTTTGTGCATTTCATGCTTTTATGACATAAACATGCTAGTTTCACCTAGTACATATATAGTACATGTTTTCCATTGTGTTTTGCTATGTATGTCAAGCATGCTAGCACATTGATTTGTTACACATTTGTTGCATATGTTTACTTAGCATATGTAGCACATTGTTTTACATGACGTTTCTGCTATGTATGTTTACTGAGCATGCTAGCACATTGTTTTACATGAACATTTCTACTAGGCATGTTTACTTAGCATTCCTAGTACATGGTTTTCACATGCTACATTGGTTATGACATTTGGTATGTTCAATCGGGACAATAATACATTCATTAACATTAGCTACGCCGCTCGGACTTATGTAATGGTACCATAGGAATTGACAACTCCCGTTTCCGACTTCCTGGGTTTGTTTGGAAGTTGGGGATGACAGAATCCGACAACATAATTTAGATAAACCTTTAATTCGTTTAAGGGTTTGTCGCCACAGTCTCAAGGCTTGAATGTATGCGATTAACATTACTGCATAAATGTTTGTAATCATAAAGCATTGTTTTTCTGCAAAGCATAACATTTGATTTAAACTTAGGTTTATTCAAAAACATGTTTTGTACATTTTCTATGGGGTTGGGTAACTTCTAGTTATTCACCATACATGACATTTGTTTTCACATTAGACATCATTACATAGTTAAGTAGAGGATTTCCTACTTGCTATGCATTTCATTGGTTTTACATGATACACATGATATTGTACATGGTTTACACATACACATATTGACATGGAACAAGACATTTTGGTTGGTTATTGATAAGTGACTTATGTAACGGGGCTATGTGTTATATGATAAAAGCATGGTGGATACGCCGCTGGTACTTCCTATATATAAGTGCTTTTATCGTATTATACATCGTTGCGTTATATAAAGCACTTGGGCAACACATGAAACATTTCATACATAAACATGACATTGTTTTACAAATTACATATTTTATACAAATTCACTTTTACTTGGTTATTCATTTAACCATGCATTATCATTTCATCATCATTTGATTTTCATTGATTTTCACATAGTTTTACAAAGGAAAACATTTTACAAGGTTCATGACTACATTTTATTAAACTCTCCTTTCAAATGCAAGTCATGAATCTGCATAAACAAAACCTATGTATCTCACAGGCATTTTTATGCTGACGTACCTATTTTTACATGTGTTTCAGGTGCTAATGCATGATGATGCTTGTGCTTCACTTAGGCGGACTCGGGCCTTAGTGACTTAAAAGACAGTTATTATGTTAGTTTAGTTTGAACTCAAAGACAATGTAACTTTAAATTTTAATAATACATAACTTTATTTACCATGGTTGTTGAAACAATAATTCTGTCGCCACTCACCTCCCTGGCGTTTCCGCCGCGGTTTGTTGTTTTACGCGGCCGGGGTGTGACACGATATTCTTAAACATGTCTTAAAACGTTTTATTTCCCGAATTTCAAAACCTTATGAAATGCTACCTATCAATTTAATCGGTCCAATGAATCTCTTGCCCATGAACTTCATATTCGACTTAATCACTAAAACACACTCACTTTATATCATCATACTAAAGACTTCCACTTCCAATCGAAATCAAACCAACCTTTCTCATATACTTATAAAATCTTATGGGTGTTATACGATCGTTTTACCAAAGACGCTTTTCAACATCAACAAATAAATAGTTAAAAAAAATATTTAATGGTCACTAAGTCCGTTTTGCTAAATTTCTTTTCTAAGGATCAATATTTTCATAAGAACCTCCAAAATTCAAAATTTCTTGTTTTGATGCAAACGAAACAAACCCATTAATTTCAAAGATTTTTTTTCCTACACCGCTCAATTCGTCATTTCAAATTTCAAAACACGTGGGCAAGAAGACTTCATGGGGACCGACAATCTTCAACTTACATAAACTCTTTTAAAACAAAATTAGCATTTCCATTCAATACAAAATACGTTATGCATAACCAATGGGTACTTTATATCCTTTTACATATACAAGCTATATTCTACCTTCCAAATCAAGCTCGACCTATTTTGATTCAATAAACTCAACATATCGCTTAAACAACTATACTTGAAAATCATCATACACGTTTTAATCGATACCTCGCGACGAAGTCGCTTAGGTCATTAGTTTTACATATTCAAAATTCTTGAACGCTTTATATGTCCAAATTCGTTATGCTTCAACATACATTGTATACGTAAAAAAAATTCGTACTCATACTTATATGTTATATGCTTATACTTATACTCATACTACTCCCACGTTTTACGTTTATACTCATACTTACGTGCATATTCATAATTAAACCTATGCTTATGCTCATACATTCATTCATACTCATGATTCATACATTCGTACCTGTACGCGAGGGTAATCCGAGGGATACGCTTACGTGGGTCCCATACATACTTAGGCATGGACTTGCTTATATAATATATTCTTATACATACACGCTCTTATTTTTAAATTATGTATACCCTGATTCATGCACAACTAGTACAAGCTATGCGGATCATGCGACGATCAAAATAATCGCGGGTGCACACGGGATTATAGTGATGGGCGTATGAAAACCATAGAGTGTACTACTATGTATGGTAAGACACGGAACGTAACATGACACCGAATACGAAACAGACGTAACATGGTCAAAACATAATGGATATGCCATTGGTACTTCCTATATATAAATGTTTTCATCATGTTACCAAACTTTCGTAAGACGTGTCATGAGAAATTCAGTGTTTTGCAGACCTTTTAGACCTAATTCAAACTTTAAACAACTCACAAACGCATTATATCCGATTATCCATGACGAGACTCCATTCTTATCACGCTACTTTCATCTACCCAATACTTATGCCATTCGTATACTTGCATTCGTTTATTAAGAGTCAATCGTTCAATTCCATATACGTAACTAAACATTTCCAATTATGTTTGGTACCTCAAATCATTTTAGAAAAACGAACTCCTTTGGAAACCTATCTTGTCATTCTTCAAAATTTCATACTTTCTTTAACGTTTCAAAATTTTCGAATTTCAATTCTTAATAATCACCTTTTGCCAAAACTCTTTCAAGTCTTCCACTTGAATAAATTTCGGGACGAAATTTCCTAAAGGAGGGGAGACTGTAACACCCTGCTTCTTCGTATTTTCTATAATTAGAAAGCCTTGTTTGTATTTCTATTTTTAGAAGCTTGTTCCTTTTTTTATTTCGTATTTCGATTCAAACCATTGTAAATTCGAGACTTCGATCGTAATGAAATTCTATATTTTTTTATACATGCTTATACGTGTCGCAATACTTGGGTTATATGTTACCAATCTCGAATACATACGCGCAACCCATACCCGACATACTGGTACTCATAACTTATACGTACTTGTTAACTATTAAATACATGGTTAAATTCTGATAATAATTCTAATAATATAATAATAGTAATCCTAATAATAGTAATCCTAATAATAATAATAATAATAACTCTAATAATATAATCATAATATATTAACTTTTAACGTTATGTTGTATGAAAATAAAATATATATACTACAAAGAAGGTAGGAAAAAAATATATGAAAGGAACAACAGCTCCATGTACGATCAATGTCTTAAGATGGCTGTTTTAGTTGTCTTTTATTATCCAACCACAAATAACTTGATATATCATAATTACATAATAGGCACCACTAATCTACACCAATTAAATGTCACACAAAAAGAAAATGAGGATGGTTATTGGCTGTAAAAGCCCACTCAGCCGCAAGTTTTTAAGGACAGCAACAACTCTTTTTTTTAATTAGTTTAACCCCCAACTAAACTCTTAAATGCCAACCAACTTAATCCTAATCCATCCCCTATAAATACCAAGCCATCTCCAAGCCATTTTCACTTTTCTAAACACTCTCAACTCTCTCTAATCACTCCCAAATCACTCTAAATTCGCAGCAACATCAGAAATTCGGACAGATTCAGCAAGCTCCACTAAAGTGAGCATAACTTCTTCATTTCTCATCCGTTTTAGTCCATTCTTTTTCCTATGTGCTTGGATCGACCTTACCTTCGATTCCATGGGTTTTTTCACAGTAAATAAGTCCCTGGAACTCTGGCAAATAGGCTCCAAAGTTCACTGTTTTCATTCATCTTTACTAAACATTGTTTAGACTTGTGCAAACTTGAGTTTAACTCACTCAAACCCACGTCCTTATGCTTATAATCACTTCTATGGTTAGTTAAGATTAAAACGGGGCTGAGACATACAAAATCAGAGGTTAATCCTCATATACTTTCTGTTTTGTTTAGGGTTTTTAACCCACAAGTGGTGTTCAAGCTTCAAGCTTGATAAAGGTGTGATTGTGGACTAACTTGGGTTGTCCAACATAAAATCCCCACATCCCTTGATGATTTCTCATAGTGTAGATGTTTCTTATTGTTGTATTGATATTAGTTCATGACCCTCCTTGTATGTTTTTACATCAAGTGTAGTGGTGAACCATAAGAGGTACCTAAATGGAAGCTTGTTCTTCCTACCTCCTACATGAATTCTATGACACAATAGAGGTACCTAAATGAAGATTTATCTTCTACCTCATGCTTGATTATTGGACTACATGATACATATAATACTTATACATATATTTACTATTCGAACCCTTGATGGTGGACTTGTGTTCATTCGTCAAAGTATTAGAATACATCATCCAAGACATAAGACTTGTTACGATTCTAATGAGTATACTACTCATGAAAACATTAACCCTTGAGGTTTCATAGTGTCAAGAACAAGTACTTGATGTTAAAGGATGATTACTTTCGAATACATATATTCTTGTGTTTTAACTTCCTAAATTCCTAAACGAACATATTCAACCTTCTAACCTTATCAACTTCGTCACATCGGATAATCGGAAAGCATATGCAAATTTGTAAGTATACTCGCAACCCCCTTTTTATGTTTACCACTTTTGGGGTGTAACATGTTTTACTATTAAACTACACTTAAACTTATTCTTTATACAATGCACAAAACAATCCTTACACATGAATACTATGTTATGATACTTGATGCTTACGTGGACCATACTTATGTGATATGTTTTAGTCATTAGCTCTCACGAGCCTCCCTTCGACATGTATAGCGCTATAGGAGTAACGCACCGCCCCCCTTAAACTTGGGTCATGTTGAATTAATTAAACTTTCTTGCGTAAACAGAGGTTGGCTAGAAATGTTGCATGCCACGATAGGTTGATCTCGTATAAACTAAGTTGCCATGTGGATTCGTTTTAAACTTTTATACTTATACTTATGCTTATGCTTAAACTTGTATACTCGCCTTTGCTTTTGCATTGAACTTTATTTTAAACATGTTACAGGTTGAGGATGATGATGCTATGAAATGAAGTAGCGTTGATGCCTAGATACACATATAGACGTTTAGGTTTAATCAATGTATCAATTTTGATTATGTTGTATTATATTTCCTTTGAACTTGACGTTATACGATTTCTTTGTAATGTTGAAAAATGAATTATGAAATGAAATTGGTTCATTAAATATTGTCACAAATAGCGTTATGATGTCTCTAGCAATCTTCACACTTCGTCTCATCCCGATGTTTCCGCCATTGGTTGGGGTGTGACAATCCGAGCTACCACAACATAGATCGGGTCTAAATAATCACAACTTTCAATTACTACATCATTTACACAACTAGTGAGCTTTTAACCAACATTATTCATGTTTTTAGTAGACTTTTGTGCTTCAAATTGCAAGTTTCCGAATTTTAACCGTTACAACACATATTAACCACCTTAGATTAGTTCAAGAGAGTGTTTTAAGCATTATACCTCTAGCTCGAGGCTAGGGAAGAATCTATGCGAAAAATGCGTGGATAAAAGCAAGAGAAAGAGGTCCTTCAAGCTCCGAGTGCGCCAAGCTTCCTAATACGTGACCCTTGATGTTTGTGTAACCTTGGAATGAGAAGATGAAACTCGAAAAATGGATGGATGTGGAGAGGGGGGTTCGGCCGAGAATATAGGGAGCAAGAGAGGGAGTAATTTTTGTGTGTTGTGTGGAGTGAATGATCTCTAGTGCCATCCATCATACTTATAGACAATTTAGGGATTATGATCCATTGGTTTTAATGTTCCCTAGATATTAAACATAATTGAATAAAATAATCAAAGATTGTACAAGTGTGGGTCACAAAGTGACCGATCGTGTCACACCCCCAAAATCCACACGCGGAGTACCACCGCTTGGAGGCGTGACATAACCAGGATCAAGCCACCAATCATATTGAACATATAAATAAATTGTAAAAGTTTCCATCAATACGAAAGGTGTTTATCAAAACCAACAAAAGTAAATATAGCGGAAGCACTAATGTAGAAACCCAACATAGGTGTTAATGTATGAAAAGTAATAAGTGTTTGTTCACGATCCAATTCCCACAACGACCTGCTCCTCCTTGTGCAAGCTCCTTAAGTACCTAAGGTCCTGCAAGGCATGCAGCAGAGAGTCAACAACTAGTTGAGCGAGTTCACAGAAAGTAAATGCGTAATAGTAAGTTCATGAGTATCAGGTGGCTCTACTGGGCCGATATAGGTTTCTATTGGTGGGGGCTTCCCATGTTATTAATCCACTAGACTATGCGTTACCATAAGTGTTCTACATATCCCGAGAACAGTAATACGTACAAATTTACGTAGGATTTACGTAAGTATCCTTCACAACCGAGGATAGGGGTACGTGGGGGTTTACGTAGGTTTTACGTAAGTGCCTGACACAACCGAGGCAGTAGTGAGTATCCGTTCACGTAGGTTTTACGTGAGTGTCCTTCGCAACCTGAGGACAGTGAGTAGCTTAAGTATACGTAGGTTTTACGTATGTGTCCTGCACAACCGAGGACGATGGTATGGTCGTCTAGTAACAGTGTCCGTATGTTTCTAATCAACTTTATCCTTTCAATCCCATTCCCAACACCCCAGGAATCCCATGCCTTGGTAAGAGTGTGAACTCACCTTGGGTTTGCTCGGCAGATACACAAAGTTCGGTTAAGCTATATAGTGATCAACCACGTCCTAGCATGGTTATCATACAAGTCAGGTTCGTATTCGAATATAGCACATAGGTTCTATACGTATTGTGGCAAATATAATCATGGCATGCACAAGTATTCATAGCAGTTCAATAGCAGACACGTAAACAAGTTCAAGTATCCGGCCCAATCAGTTGGGCTCGTGACAGTGCAAGTCCTAACAGTGTGCATGTGTAGCTGGTCTCGAGTCGAGACTAGGGATCTCGAGTCGCAACAAAAGGAGGTCTCGACTTGTGCCTAAATAACTCGAGACTAGGTGGTCACGAGTCAGGTCTCGAGTCGCAACGGGACTCGCAAATGCAGGTCTCGGATTGTCATGATCAGGCCGAGATCACACGGTCTCGAGTCGCAACCGGACCCGCAACCGTGGTCTCGGTTTGTGTTGTTTGTGTTGATAAGGTGGTCTCGAGTCGAGACTGAGGGTTCTCGACTCGCAACCCTGGTCGAGACAAGCAGATTGTAACAACTTTCCTGATTTCTATAATTTAGCATGTCGGTTACAATCATTTAACAAGTTTCCAAACATACACCAAATCAATTAACACAATTCCACCAAAGCAGTTAACACAATATCGATCAAACAGGGATTTCCGAACCTTAATTCTTATGAACCCTAGACTAAACATAGCATGAACATCAACCCAAATATTAACATACAACCGACTTATACCATAACTCAACCGATTACTATGCATTCGGTTCTACTCTAGATCATGCAAATCCAATCGTATGAGCATTATTAAGCATACATGTGATCCTATTATCATAAACACTATCTCTCAATACATAATCGATCATAATAACCATACTGCTGATTAAAATCATTCGGTATACAAACATTAAGAACAAACCGATCAGCATGAACATGAGTAATTTCACATATGAATCGTATCATTAATCAACCATGAACACAAACATAACACACTAACCGATTGGAAGAAAACGAATTCAAAGAGCTTCGAGGTACAAGGTGATTGCCGCCAGCTTCTAGGGAGCTAGGGTTCTTGTGTGTGTATTGTGTTTTGTAAAAATGTGAGATGGTAATCACATCTCAATTGTATACGAGTAGGGGATGGGCCGAACCCTTCACCCGGGTCGCCTTAAAGTCCGGTTACAAGTTCTACGGCCCAAAGGGCTTGTGCGAGTGGTGGGTGTTGTGCGTTTGGTTCATGTTGTGCGATTTGAGTTTAAGTAATATACATACAAGCATTTAACTCGTAACATACAATAGGAACACATATCACGTAAACATGTATTCATTCAATTAGAGTAGCTCACGTAACGTTACAAGATAGGTCTAAAGTACGAGTTGTCACATTATCCCCAACTTAAAAGAAATTTCGTCCCGAAATTTGGTACGCACTCACTGAGGAAGCTAGGTAAGTTACATTGTTCACTGGTTTCCCTGGGGTGTCACATCCTCCCCCCGTTGATCTGGAATTTCGTCCCGAAATTCCGCAGTAGTAGCTTCAGCCTCAGTAGTGGTTGCATTGGTTCCGAATAACTGGGGGTACTTTTCTGTCATCTGGTCTTCGCGTTCCCAGGTGTACTCTGGGCCACGACGGGAGTTCCAACGAACTCGAACAAGAGGGATTCTCTTGTTTTTGAGGACCTTAACATCCCGGTCCGTGATTTCAACTGGCTCCTCGACGAACTGCAACCGCTCATCGATAGTGAGTTCCTTAAAAGGAACTATGAGGGTCTCATCTGACAGGCACTTCTTCAGATTTGACACGTGAAAGACATTGTGAACTGCACCGAGTTCAGCTGGTAGGTTTAGCTTGTATGCCACTTTGCCAATCTTCTCTATGATTTCGAATGGTCCGACGTACCGCGGATTTAGTTTGCCCCGTTTGCCAAAACGAACCACACCCTTCCAGGGTGAGACTTTAAGCAAAACCCGGTCCCCGACCTGAAATTCCAAAGGCTTCCTACGCTTGTCCGCGTAGGCTTTCTGACGGTCGCGTGTTGCCGCCATGCGTTGTCGTATCTGTGCAATCTTTTCTGTGGCGTCCACTACAATCTCTGGACCCGTAATCTGACTATCCCCCACCTCTGCCCAACAGAGAGGTGACCGGCATTTACGCCCGTACAATGCCTCGAATGGAGCGGCTTGTATGCTGGTGTGGTAACTGTTATTGTATGAGAACTCCACCAAAGGGAGGTGCTTTTCCCAGCCGTTGCCGAAATCAATAACGCATGCCCGAAGCATGTCTTCAAGAGTTTGGATCGTTCGCTCAGACTGCCCATCCGTCTGAGGATGATATGCTGTGCTCATGTCTAACCGCGAGCCGAAAGATTTGTGCATCGCTTGCCATAGTTCTGACGTGAATCGTGCATCCCGATCCGAAATGATGGAAGTGGGCACCCCGTGCCTCGAAACAACTTCTTTAAGGTAGATGTCTGCGAGAGTGGAGAACTTATCCGTTTCCTTTATAGCTAGGAAGTGTGCAGACTTGGTGAGTCGATCCACGATCACCCATATGGTATCATTCCCACGCTGAGATCTAGGTAGGCCTGTAACGAAATCCATGGAAATTTCTTCCCATTTCCATTGCGGTATCTTGGGTTGCTGAAGTAGGCCCGCTGGTTTCTGGTATTCCACCTTGACTCTCGCACAGGTCAAGCACTTGCTGACATAAGTAGCGATGTGGGCCTTCATGCTAGGCCACCAATAACTAGTTCTGATGTCGTGGTACATTTTGTCCGATCCTGGGTGTACCGAGTAGCGAGACTTGTGAGCTTCATCCATTACCAGCTCGCGTAGACCGCCATAAAGGGGGACCCAAATACGCCCGGTTACATAGTAGGCGCCGTCTGCTTTCTGTTCTAATCGTTGCCTTGAGCCGCGTAGGGCTTCAGCCCTGACGTTTTCTGGTTTCAATGCTTCTGCCTGAGCATCTCGTATCTGTGTAGGAAGGCTAGACTGAATCGTAAGCTGTAGCGCTCGCACGCGCTTAGGTAGTGTGTCTTTTCGACTGAGGGCATCAGCCACAACATTGGCTTTGCCTGGATGGTACTTGATGGCGCATTCGTAATCGTTCAGTAGTTCAACCCATCGACGTTGACGCGTGCTCAGTTCCTTCTGCTTGAAGATATGCTCGAGACTCCTGTGATCGGTGTAAATTGTGCACTTGGTACCGTACAGGTAGTGTCGCCATATCTTGAGCGCGAAAACAACAGCTCCCAGCTCTAAGTCGTGCGTCGTGTAGTTCCGTTCATGAATCTTAAGTTGACGCAAAGCGTAAGCGATAACCTTATCCCGTTGCATCAATACACATCCAAGACCCTGGATGGATGCATCACAATAAACCACAAAATCGTCCGTGCCCTCTGGCAATGAGAGGATAGGTGCACTGCAAAGTCTATCCTTTAAGTGCTGAAAAGCAGTTTCCTGCGTGTTGCCCCAACGGTAGGTGACACCCTTCTGTGTCAGTAGTGTAAGCGGCTGAGCAATCTTTGAAAAGTCTTTAATAAACCGTCTGTAGTAACCCGCCAAACCCAAGAATTGGCGTATTTCCGTTGGCGTACGTGGTGCAGGCCAGTTTCTGATCGAGTCTACCTTGGATGGATCGACATGGATTCCATCCTTGTTCACTACGTGGCCTAAGAAGTGGACTTCACGAAGCCAGAAGTCGCATTTCAAAAACTTAGCGTACAGCTGTTCCTTCTGTAGAAGTTCCAGAATAAGGCGTAGATGCTGCTCGTGTTCCTCCTGACTCTTGGAGTAGATCAGAATGTCGTCGATAAACACTATCACGAATTTGTCTAAGTAGGGTTTGCACACCCTGTTCATAAGGTCCATAAATACGGCAGGCGCGTTCGTTAACCCGAACGGCATGACAAGAAACTCGTAGTGACCGTAGCGAGTTCTAAATGCGGTTTTGGAGACGTCCTCATCCCGGACTCTCAACTGGTGATAACCAGACCTCAAGTCTATCTTGGAGTAATAACACGACCCTTGCAACTGGTCGAATAAGTCGTCTATGCGTGGAAGAGGATAACGGTTCTTCACCGTCACCTTGTTGAGTTCACGGTAGTCTATGCACATTCTGAACGTACCGTCTTTCTTTCTCACGAATAATACCGGAGCTCCCCAAGGCGAAGAGCTTGGACGAATGAAGCCCTTTTCCAAGAGCTCTTGTAGCTGCTTTAACAGTTCCTCCAATTCTGATGGAGCTAGACGATATGGTGTGCGAGCTATGGGTGCTGCTCCTGGAGCGAGCTCGATTTGAAATTCGACCTGACGATGAGGCGGTAATCCAGGTAAATCTTTAGGAAACACCTGAGGGTAGTCGCGTACAACTGGAATATCCTCCAGTTTCTTTTCCTTCACTGATGCATCTGAAACGAGTGCCAAGGTTGCGGTGTGACCCTTCCGCAGACATTTCTGAGCCTTCAAGAAAGAGATGATGCCAACCACAGCACCACTCCTGTCGCCTTGGACTTCGAGAGGTTCTTGACCAGTACGGGGAATGCGAATGATCTTCTCACTGCATAAGATTTCAGCCTGATGCTGGGATAACCAATCCATCCCAATAACGATATCAAAACTTCCCAAGGCTATGGGAATAAGGTCGATCGAGAATGTTTGACCGGCTAAGACGATACTACAGCCCCTGACTATTTGCGTGGCTTCTAAACTCTTACCATTAGCTAGTTCTACGATGTGTTTGGTGTTTAGAGGTGTTGACGTACGTTTTAATAATTTACTCATTTTAAAAGACATGTAACTTGTATCCGCACCCGAATCAAACAAAGCAGTAACATAAACGTTGTCGAGGAGAAACTTACCCATAACGACGTTGGGATCATTCCTGGCATCACCCTGCCCCAGCACAAACGCACGACCCCTTGCCTCGTTGCCGTTGTTGTTTCCCCCGTTGTTGTTGTTGCCATTGCCCTGATTGTTGTGATTGATGTTGTTCTGGTTCCTGTTTAGCTGAGGGCAGTGCCTTTTGAAGTGACCTTCTGCACCACAATGAAAACATCCCTTGTTGCCCTGCTGCTGATTCCGCTGTGTTTGTGGCTGCTGCTGATTCTGATTCGCAGGCCTAGGGCTTCTACAATCCTTGGCCTCATGACCCATCTTGAGGCATCTTTGACAGCGACCCTTGTTACACTGGCCACTGTGGTGTCTATTGCAGTTGTGACACTTTGGGAGGTTCCCTCGATATCCGCCCTGTCTGTGACTACCAGAAGAGTGCTGACCAGGACTCTGGTAACTGTCAGTCTTTCGCTGTTGGGCCTGAGACTGAACTGAAGCTGATCCCTTGCTGGAATCCCCATCCCATTTTCTCTTACTGTCACTGGGAGTAGCAGGAGTAGCTGAAGTAGTAACGGTAGCAGTAGCGCTGATACGTTTAGGCAGTCTGTTCTGATCCACTGCCTGGTCAGTGATGCGTGAGCGAGGCGTTGAATATCCTGGATGTTGTCAAGATTAGCCGAGGTAACATGGCTCTGGATCTCTGGCGCCAATCCTTTGAGATACAACTCAATGCGCTTAACTGGAGGGTCCACCATAGTTGGACACAGCACGGCCAGTTCGTTTGACCTTTTGGTGTAAGCTTCAATCTCTGACCCAGTCATCTTCAGATGGTACAACTCATCTTCCAACTTGTGGATGTCTTCCCGAGTGCAGTACTCTCTCTTGATCAGTTCCTTGAAATCATTCCAGGGTGTGGCGTTAGCAGCTGCCAACCCTAAGATCTGAACTTGGGCGTTCCACCAAGTTAGTGCTATTCCTTCTAGCGTGCCAGTGGCGTATTTCACCCTGCGAGCCTCAGGGCATTCACACATCTCGAACACAGACTCGAGCTTTTCAAACCAGTGGAGGAGTCCAACCGCCCCTTCCGTGCCACTAAATGTACTTGGACGACAGTCCATGAAATTCTTGAAAGTGCAGACTGGTTGCTGTGCTGGTTGACCTATTGTGTACGAATAGGACAAAGTTTAATTACAAGGGCTAGTTTAGGAGTGTAGGATCTAAAGATCCTAGTGTGTGCTATAACCACAGGATATACCTCCTGCTTGTGCGGCTGCAAGTGCCGCAGCAACTTGAGCTTGAACGAGAGCCTCTAGCTGGGCTTGAGTCATGTTAATCCGTCCAGACATGATCTTCATTGTAAAAGTAGCGTAAATGAGAATGGTTCGCGAGTAGGGCGATGACAGAAAAGCGTAAGCACGTAGGTGTTCTCATGTAATAAAGTCATGTGTATCTAAGTGTACTATGAGCAAAGTTCTATACGTTTCTAGCAAGCAGGTAATAAACATAAACCTTATTACCTAGGATGTCGAGTCTTGCACGTGGAGCGAAGCGTCGTTGTGGATCGTTGAGAGCACTGTTCTGGTTATAGTCTGGTTTTAATAAAAACGTTTTCCCATATTAAAACCAAGTTCTCTATAACCAATGGCTCTGATACCAATCTGTCACACCCCCAAAATCCACACGCGGAGAACCACCGCTTGGAGGCGTGACATAACCAGGATCAAGCCACCAATCATATTGAACATATAAATAAATTCTAAAGTTTCCATCAATACGAAAGGTGTTTATCAAAACCAACAAAAGTAAATATAGCGGAAGCACTAATGTAGAAACCCAACATAGGTGTTAATGTATGAAAAGTAATAAGTGTTTGTTCACGATCCAATTCCCACAACGACCTGCTCCTCCTTGTGCAAGCTCCTTAAGTACCTAAGGTCCTGCAAGGCATGCAGCAGAGAGTCAACAACTAGTTGAGCGAGTTCACAGAAAGTAAATGCGTAATAGTAAGTTCATGAGTATCAGGTGGCTCTACTGGGCCGATATTGGTTTCTATTGGTGGGGGCTTCCCATGTTATTAATCCACTAGACTATGCGTTACCATAAGTGTTCTACATATCCCGAGAACAGTAATACGTACAAATTTACGTAGGATTTACGTAAGTATCCTTCACAACCGAGGATAGGGGTACGTGGGGGTTTACGTAGGTTTTACGTAAGTGCCTGACACAACCGAGGCAGTAGTGAGTATCCGTTCACGTAGGTTTTACGTGAGTGTCCTTCGCAACCTGAGGACAGTGAGTAGCTTAAGTATACGTAGGTTTTACGTATGTGTCCTGCACAACCGAGGACGATGGTATGGTAGTCTAGTAACAGTGTCCGTATGTTTCTAATCAACTTTATCCTTTCGATCCCATTCCCAACACCCCGGGAATCCCATGCCTTGGTAAGAGTGTGAACTCACCTTGGGTTTGCTCGGCAGATACACAAAGTTCGGTTAAGCTATATAGTGATCAACCACGTCCTAGCATGGTTATCATACAAGTCAGGTTCGTATTCGAATATAGCACATAGGTTCTACACGTATTGTGGCAAATATAATCATGGCATGCACAAGTATTCATAGCAGTCCAATAGCAGACACGTAAACAAGTTCAAGTATCCGGCCTAATCAGTTGGGCTCGTGACAGTGCAAGTCCAAACAGTGTGCATGTGTAGCTGGTCTCGAGTCGAGACTAGGGATCTCGAGTCGTCACAAAAGGAGGTCTCGACTTGTGCCTAAATCACTCGAGACTAGGTGGTCACGAGTCAGGTCTCGAGTCGCAACGGGACTCGCAAATGCAGGTCTCGGATTGTCATGATCAGGCCGAGATCACACGGTCTCGAGTCGCAACCAGACCCGCAACCGTGGTCTCGGTTTGTGTTGTTTGTGTTGATAAGGTGGTCTCGAGTCGAGACTGAGGGTTCTCGACTCGCAACCCTGGTCGAGACAAGCAGATTGTAACAACTTTCCTGATTTCTATAATTTAGCATGTCGGTTACAATCATTTAACAAGTTTCCAAACATACACCAAATCAATTAACACAATTCCACCAAAGCAGTTAACACAATATCGATCAAACAGGGATTTCCGAACCTTAATTCTTATGAACCCTAGACTAAACATAGCATGAACATCAACCCAAATATTAACATACAACCGACTTATACCATAACTCAACCGATTACTATGCATTCGGTTCTACTCTAGATCATGCAAATCCAATCGTATGAGCATTATTAAGCATACATGTGATCCTATTATCATAAACACTATCTCTCAATACATAATCGATCATAATAACCATACTGCCGATTAATATCATTCGGTATACAAACATTAAGAACAAACCGATCAGCATGAACATGAGTAATTTCACATATGAATCGTATCATTAATCAACCATGAACACAAACATAACACACTAACCGATTAGAAGAAAACGAATTCAAAGAGCTTCGAGGTACAAGGTGATTGCCGCCGGCTTCTAGGGAGCTAGGGTTCTTGTGTGTGTATTGTGTTTTGTAAAAATGTGAGATGGTAATCACATCTCAATTGTATACGAGTAGGGGATGGGCCGAACCCTTCACCCGGGTCGCCTTAAAGTCCGGTTACAAGTTCTACGGCCCAAAGGGCTTGTGCGAGTGGTGGGTGTTGTGCGTTTCGTTCATGTTGTGCGGTTTGAGTTCAAGTAATATACATACAAGCATTTAACTCGTAACATACAATAGGAACACATATCACGTAAACATGTATTCATTCAATTAGAGTAGCTCACGTAACGTTACAAGATAGGTCTAAAGTACGAGTTGTCACAGATCGGCCCAGGGGGGGGGTAAGCTAGTCCAATTCTAACTATTAGTTGATGTTTAGTTAGGTTAACTAGGTTAAGTTTAGGGATTAACTTAGTTAGTCACGTGTTGTGTTTTATTGCGGGTGTTAGGGTGTTCAGGGATCCTAACTGGCTCAGAAAAAGATCAATAATATTTATGGCAATATTTTGATGTTCCGGGTATAGTCCGGTTGTTCGGTTGGATAGTAATCCATTAAAGCGCTTAATATAGCTTTAAGTGTCGTTAATACCATTTTTAGTGACACAACTTATTCCCCAAAGTGTCGGGAATATTTTTGTGACAACTCGAATTTCCAAGATTTTCCTACTTAGCATTTATTGCACGTTCATTTATTATTTAGTTGTTTACTTGCACAATTGATTGCTTTGAAAGTGTATACGTTTGATGCAATGAAACGGTATTATGTGATTATATATATATGGTTATGTGTTAATTGTGAAAGAATTGCCAAATGCATAAACTTGGTGGTGAAATTGTGAAATTGTTGTGAGATGTGGTGCTTGTGTAAAATGTAATAATTAAGGGTGTGTAGAGTGATTAGTGAAACTTTAACAACTTAAAACCCTAATCTTTTTCCCTAATCATTCACTAATCATCACAAGAATCAAAACACGTACCCTCACATCCTCTAATCCTCTCTACAACCATCTTCTCATCACTCTTGGTTTCACAAGTCTTTTGCATCAAGTTTAATCCTTCAATCCATTTAGAATCAATCAAGGTAATTGCTTGATCATTGTTTATTGATTGTTTGATTGTCATCTATTCTTGATTCTTGTAGCATGTGTAAACCCTAGTTTTCATATAATATTCTGTGTTTTTAATTTGATTCAGAAACATTGTGATGATGATGATGATTAGTTACATGCTTGATAGATGGTTCTTGGGATGATTGTTGATTGTTAAGTACCAGTTGATTGATTTTGATCTTGCATTGTGTAAATCATGAACTAGGGTTTGGAATGAGGGTTGAAACGTAACTGTTGTAGAAGAAACGTAACTGTGAACTTGAAATACTCGTATGATTGATTTAGTTGTCTGAGTTTATGATGATCATAGTTATCCGAGTTTCTTATACATGTAAAGGTCCGATGTTTACTTCATTTTAATGATAGTCCGAAGTTTAGTGCACATCACATGATCCGAGTTTGAACAATACATTATGGTCCGAGTTTATCATGAACTTTTGGTCCGAGCTTGTAGTGAGACATCATGGTCCGAGTTTAAGGGGGGACTATATGTCCGAGTTTCAAGCATGAAACCCTCCCCCCACTTAGTCCGAGCTTTAGGTGGTAAAGCCTTGTGTCCAAGGTAAAAGGGGAAGCCCCCCATGTCCGACCTTTTGAGCTCTACCTCTTTAGGTCCGAGTTTAGAACCCCCCTAACCCTAGTCCGACTTTTTAGACTTGTTGTCCGACCTTCACTCACCACTAAGGTCCGAGGTTATTAAAGTGAGCATGTCCGAGCATTTCAAAGATCAGGAGGTCCGACTTTTTAATCACCCACCATTAGTCCGACTTTTATGATAGACAAGGAGGGGGTCCGACTTTTTAAAGCTCTCATGGTCCGAAATTGTTAAGGTTATGTTGTCTGAGTTTTGTTAAAGAAAGGTTAAGTCCGACTTCTTGTATAACACAAAGGGATCAGAACCTTAGCTCAATTAAAGTGGTTCGTAATTTTAATAAGATACATGTAGTCCAACTTTCATGCTTATACTTGTTGTCCGAGTGTTGGCCTGATATGATATGATGTTAACCCTGTGATCTACTCGTAAACCTGTTAAGTATGTAAGGCAGTAGAGCATGTAAACCATTGATAAGTTACTAAGCTGTTAACTCTAATTGTTCGTTAACTCTGTTAGTTAACTTGTACCGTTAAGCTATTATTCCTGTTCCATGTGTTAACTGTGTTAAGTGTTAACCATGTTAAGTGTATCAGTTCTGCGAAAAACGTGTTATTTTGCTAAGTATGTTGATCTTGTTAAACATGACGACCCTGTTAATTGTGTTACTGAATAACCCTGTTCGTATTAACCAAGAACTCTATCGTATGTGATACATGATGTTGACTGTGAAATGCTTTATGATATGGATTACCTGCGTATTAATACGAACATGAACTGATTTATTACACGTGCACACAATAGGACTTGACTGATTACTTGTGAGTGCATAACATAGCATACCGAGCAAACCAAGGTGAGTTCACACAGCCAAGGCATGGGGTTCCCAGGGTGGGAATGGGATTGGATTAATTTACTGTACATACTCAGTTGATAGAACCTAACGATAAGGATACGACTAGACTAGTAACACTTATTGAACTGATCTTCGCACACCTGCCAAGGGTTGGCCGCGATATTATGACTGACTTCGCACACCTGCCTTTGGAAGGCCGCAAACTGTAATTTCTTAGTCTTCGCACACCTGCCTGGTAGGCCGCGATACAGGTAAACCTAGTCTAGAATACTCGGGAGGAACATCCCCTAATATCTTCGCACACCTGCCTGGGAGGCCGCGATGGAAACTAATACGATACATGACATAACGAACGAACATACTACTACGCACACTATACTATTACTGAACTGTAAACTGTGAACTCGCTCAACTAGTTTGTTGATCCTCTGTTACATGCCTTGCAGGTCGTTAGATACATGGAGCTTGCACAGGGAGGAGCAGGTCGTTGTGGAGCATGGATTATGTGTTGAAACTTATTGAACTTATGTTACACATTTGGGTTTTCGTACTTATGCTTCCGCTATACTTTGAAACTAAGATTATGTTTTGAACACCTATCGTATTGAATGATTGGTTTACATTTATTATACTTGATAGTAATTACATGTTCGATATGATTGGTGGCTTGATCCTGGTCAGTCACGCTCCCAAGCGGTGATACTCCGCAGGTGGATTTTGGGGGTATGACAGATTGGTATCAGAGCCATTGGTTATAGAGAACTTGGTTTTAATATGGGAAAACGTTTTTATTAAAACCAGACTATAACCAGAACAGTGCTCTCAAACGATCCACAACGACGCTTCGCTCCACGTGCAAGACTCGACATACTAGGTAATAAGGTTTATGTTTATTACCTGCTTGCTAGAACTGCATAGAACTTTGCTCGTAGTATGCTTACATTACTTTGCTCACTACTTGTTATTGCTTGAGAAGACCTATGTGCTTACACTCTTCTGTCATCGCACTATTCGCGAACCTTTCTCACTTATGTTGCCTTTGATGTGAAGATCAATGGCCGGACGAATTAACATGACTCAAGCCCAGCTAGAGGCTCTCGTTCAAGCTCAAGTTGCTGCGTACTTGCAGCTGCTCAAGCAGGTAGTATACCCTGCAGTATAGGCACACACTAGGATCCTTAGATCCTACATTAACTCTCGTATTTAACTTTGTCCTATTCGTACACAATAGGTCAACACGTGCAGCAGCCTGTCTGCACTTTCAAGAACTTCATGGACTGTCGTCCAAGCTCATTCAGTGGCACCGAGGGGGCAGTGGGACTCCTCCATTGGTTTGAGAAGCTAGAATCCGTGTTCGAAATGTGTGAATGCCCTGAGGCTCGCAGGGTTAAGTACGCCACTAGCACTTTGGAAGGAATCGCGTTGACTTGGTGGAACGCGCAAGTACAGATCCTAGGGTTGGCAGCTGCTAACGCCACACCCTGGAACGATTTTAAGGAACTTATCAAAAGGGAATATTGCACGCGTGAAGACATTCACAAGTTAGAAGACGAGCTGTATAACTTGAAAATGGTTGGGTCAGAGATCGAAGCCTATACCAAACGGTCGAATGAACTGGTCGTGCTATGCCCAACTATGGTGGACCCTCCAATGAAACGTATTGAGTTGTATCTCAAGGGTTTAGCGCCAGAGATCCAGAGCCATGTGACATCAGCTAATCTTGATAATATCCAGGCTATTCAGCGCCTTGCTCATCGTATTACAGATCAGGCAGTGGACCAGAACAGGCTGCCAAAACGTGTCAAGGTTACTGCTACTGTTGTCGCTGCTGCTGCTACTCCCAGTGACAACAAGAGGAAATGGGAGGGGGATTCCAGCAAGGGATCAGTTTCTGTTCAGTCTCAGCAGCGCAAGACAAATGACTACCAGAATTCGAGTCAGCAATCATCTGGCAGTCAGGGGCAGGGTGGATATCGGGGAATTCACCCACTGTGTAATAAGTGCAACAGACACCACAGCGGAAGATGTCGCAGGGAACGTTGTCAAAGATGCCTCAAGATGGGTCATGAGGCTAACGATTGTAGAAGCTCTCGGCCAGCAAATCAGAACCAGCAACTCCCACCGCCAGCTCCACAGAACCAGCACCAGCAGCCACAGCGTGGAAACCGGGGATGTTTCCAGTGTGGGGCTGAAGGCCACTACAAGCGCGATTGCCCTCAGTTGAACCAGAATCAGAACCACAACAATAACCAGGGCAACGGGAACAACAACAACAACGGGGGAAACAACAACAACAATGGCAACGAGGCAAGAGGTCGAGTTTTCGTGTTAGGACGAGGAGACGCAATGAACGATATTTGAACTTACAACTTATCTTGGGTTTTCATTATTATGTTTACGCTACTCAAACAAAGTTTGGCTCGAACATTAATCGTGTTGGGTTTTATGAATTATTTTACCTATTATATTTTATGTTTGGTATGATGGATGGTTTGATATTATTGAACGCACCTGCCGTATTTATGGACCTTACGAACAGGGTATGCAAACCCTATCTTGACAAGTTCGTCATCGTCTTCATCGACGACATTCTGATCTACTCCAAGAGTCAGGAGGAGCACGAGCAGCACTTACGTCTTATCTTGGAACTGCTACGAAAGGAACAACTGTACGCAAAGTTTTCTAAATGCGACTTCTGGCTTCATGAAGTCCACTTTCTAGGCCATGTGGTGAACAGTGATGGGATTCATGTCGATCCATCCAAGGTAGATTCGATCAGGAACTGGCCTGCACCGCGTACACCGACGGAAATACGCCAATTCTTGGGTTTGGCGGGGTATTACAGACGACTCATTAAAGACTTTTCGAAGATCGCGCAGCCGCTTACTATGCTGACACAGAAAGGTGTCACCTACCGTTGGGGAGATTCCCAAGAGACCGCTTTTCAGTACCTAAAGGATAGGCTTTGCAGTGCACCTATTCTCTCATTGCCGGAGGGCACGGAAGATTTCGTGGTCTATTGTGACGCATCGATACAGGGTCTTGGTTGCGTATTGATGCAACGGGATAAGGTTATCGCTTACGCTTCGCGGCAACTCAAGATTCATGAACGGAACTACACGACGCACGATTTAGAGCTGGGAGCTGTTTTTTTCGCGCTTAAGATATGGCGACACTACCTGTACGGTACCAGGTGCACGATTTACACCGATCACAGGAGTCTCGAGCATATTCTTAAGGATTTGAACATGCGTCAACGGAGATGGGTTGAACTACTGAACGACTACGAATGCGCCATCAAGTACCATCCAGGCAAGGCCAATGTTGTGGCTGACGCCCTCAGTCGAAAGGACACTCTACCTAAGCGCGTGCGAGCACTACAGCTTACTATTCAGTCCAGTCTTCCTGCACAGATACGAGCTGCTCAGATAGAAGCATTGAAATCCGAAAACGTCATGGCTGAAGCCTTACGCGGTTCAAGGCAACGAATGGAACAAAAGGAAGACGGCGCCTACTATGTATCGGGGCGTATTTGGGTCCCACTTTATGGCGGTTTACGAGAGCTTGTGATGGACGAAGCACACAAGTCTCGCTACTCGGTACATCCAGGGTCGTACAAAATGTACCACGACATCAGAACTACTTATTGGTAGCCTAGCATGAAGGCCCACATCGCCACCTATGTTGGCAAGTGCTTGACCTGTGCAAGAGTCAAGGTTGAATATCAGAAACCCGCGGGCCTACTTCAGCAGCCTAAGATACCTCAATGGAAATGGGAAGAAATTTCCATGGATTTCGTTACAGGCCTACCTAGATCTCAGCGTGGGAACGACACAATATGGGTAATCGTGGATCGACTCACCAAGTCTGCACACTTCCTAGCTATAAAGGAAACGGATAAGTTCTCCACTCTCGCAGACATCTATCTTAAAGAAGTTGTTTCGAGGCACGGGGTGCCCATTTCCATCATTTCGGATCGGGATGCACGATTCACGTCAGAGCTATGGCAAGCGATGCACAAATCTTTCGGCTCACGATTGGGCATGAGCACAGCATATCATCCTCAGACGGATGGGCAGTCTGAGCGAACGATCCAGACTCTTGAAGACATGCTTCGGGCATGTGTTATCGATTTCGGCAACGGCTGGGAAAAAAACATCTCCCTTTGGTGGAGTTTTCGTATAATAACAGTTATCACACCAGCATACAAGCCGCTCCATTCGAGGCATTGTACGGACGTAAATGCCGGTCACCTCTCTGTTGGGCAGAGGTGGGGGATAGTCAGATTACGGGTCCAGAGATTGTAGTGGACGCCACAGAAAAGATTGCACAAATACGACAACGCATGGCGGCAGCACGCGACCGTCAGAAAGCCTACGCGGATAAGCGTAAGAGGCCATTGGAATTTCAGGTCGGGGACCGGGTTTTACTTAAAGTCTCACCCTGGAAGGGTGTGGTTCGATTTGGTAAACGAGGCAAACTCAATCCACGGTATGTTGGACCGTTCGAAATCACTGGAAGAATAGGCCCAGTAGCCTACAGACTGAACCTACCAGCTGAACTCGGCGCAGTTCACAATGTATTTCACGTGTCGAATCTGAAGAAGTGCCTATCAGATGAGACCCTCATAATTCCTTTTAAGGAACTCACTATCGACGAGCGGTTGCAGTTCGTCGAGGAACCAGTTGAAATCACGGACCGGGATGTTAAGGTCCTCAAACACAAGGGAATCCCTCTTGTCCGAGTTCATTGGAACTCCCGACGTGGCCCAGAGTACACCTGGGAACGCGAAGACCAAATGAAAGAAAAGTACCCCCAGTTATTCGAAACCAATGCAACCACTACTGAGACTGAAGCTACTACTGAATTTCGGGACGAAATTCCAAATCAACGGGGGGATGATGTGACACCCCAGGAAAACCAGTGAACGATATAACTTACCTAGCTTCCTCAGTGAGTGCGTACCAAATTTCGGGATGAAATTTCTTTTAAGTTGGGGATAATGTGACAACTCGAATTTCCAAGATTTTCCTACTTAGCATTTATTGCACGTTCATTTATTATTTAGTTGTTTACTTGCACAATTGATTGCTTTGAAAGTGTATACGTTTGATGCAATGAAACGGTATTATGTGATTATATATATATGGTTATGTGTTAATTGTGAAAGAATTGCCAAATGCATAAACTTGGTGGTGAAACTGTGAAATTGTTGTGAGATGTGGTGCTTGTGTAAAATGTAATAATTAAGGGTGTGTAGAGTGATTAGTGAAACTTTAACAACTTAAAACCCTAATCTTTTTCCCTAATCATTCACTAATCATCACAAGAATCAAAACACGTACCCTCACATCCTCTAATCCTCTCTACAACCATCTTCTCATCACTCTTGGTTTCACAAGTCTTTTGCATCAAGTTTAATCCTTCAATCCATTTAGAATCAATCAAGGTAATTGCTTGATCATTGTTTATTGATTGTTTGATTGTCATCTATTCTTGATTCTTGTAGCATGTGTAAACCCTAGTTTTCATATAATATTCTGTGTTTTTAATTTGATTCAGAAACATTGTGATGATGATGATGATTAGTTACATGCTTGATAGATGGTTCTTGGGATGATTGTTGATTGTTAAGTACCAGTTGATTGATTTTGATCTTGATCTTGCATTGTGTAAATCATGAACTAGGGTTTGGAATGAGGGTTGAAACGTAACTGTTGTAGAAGAAACGTAACTGTGAACTTGAAATACTCGTATGATTGATTTAGTTGTCTGAGTTTATGATGATCATAGTTATCCGAGTTTCTTATACATGTAAAGGTCCGATGTTTACTTCATTTTAATGATAGTCCGAAGTTTAGTGCACATCACATGATCCGAGTTTGAACAATACATTATGGTCCGAGTTTATCATGAACTTTTGGTCCGAGCTTGTAGTGAGACATCATGGTCCGAGTTTAAGGGGGGACTATATGTCCGAGTTTCAAGCATGAAACCCTCCCCCCACTTAGTCCGAGCTTTAGGTGGTAAAGCCTTGTGTCCGAGGTAAAAGGGGAAGCCCCCCATGTCCGACCTTTTGAGCTCTACCTCTTTAGGTCCGAGTTTAGAACCCCCCCTAACCCTAGTCCGACTTTTTAGACTTGTTGTCCGACCTTCACTCACCACTAAGGTCCGAGGTTATTAAAGTGAGCATGTCCGAGCATTTCAAAGATCAGGAGGTCCGACTTTTTAATCACCCACCATTAGTCCGACTTTTATGATAGACAAGGAGGGGGTCCGACTTTTTAAAGCTCTCATGGTCCGAAATTGTTAAGGTTATGTTGTCTGAGTTTTGTTAAAGAAAGGTTAAGTCCGACTTCTTGTATAACACAAAGGGATCAGAACCTTAGCTCAATTAAAGTGGTTCGTAATTTTAATAAGATACATGTAGTCCAACTTTCATGCTTATACTTGTTGTCCGAGTGTTGGCCTGATATGATATGATGTTAACCCTGTGATCTACTCGTAAACCTGTTAAGTATGTAAGGCAGTAGAGCATGTAAACCATTGATAAGTTACTAAGCTGTTAACTCTAATTGTTCGTTAACTCTGTTAGTTAACTTGTACCGTTAAGCTATTATTCCTGTTCCATGTGTTAACTGTGTTAAGTGTTAACCATGTTAAGTGTATCAGTTCTGCGAAAAACGTGTTATTTTGCTAAGTATGTTGATCTTGTTAAACATGACGACCCTGTTAATTGTGTTACTGAATAACCCTGTTCGTATTAACCAAGAACTCTATCATATGTGATACATGATGTTGACTGTGAAATGCTTTATGATATGGATTACCTGCGTATTAATACGAACATGAACTGATTTATTACACGTGCACACAATAGGACTTGACTGATTACTTGTGAGTGCATAACATAGCATACCGAGCAAACCAAGGTGAGTTCACACAGCCAAGGCATGGGGTTCCCAGGGTGGGAATGGGATTGGATTACTTTACTGTACATACTCAGTTGATAGAACCTAACGATAAGGATACGACTAGACTAGTAACACTTATTGAACTGATCTTCGCACACCTGCCAAGGGTTGGCCGCGATATTATGACTGACTTCGCACACCTGCCTTTGGAAGGCCGCGAACTGTAATTTCTTAGTCTTCGCACACCTGCCTGGTAGGCCGCGATACAGGTAAACCTAGTCTAGAATACTCGGGAGGAACATCCCCTAATATCTTCGCACACCTGCCTGGGAGGCCGCGATGGAAACTAATACGATACATGACATAACGAACGAACATACTACTACGCACACTATACTATTACTGAACTGTAAACTGTGAACTCGCTCAACTAGTTTGTTGATCCTCTGTTACATGCCTTGCAGGTCGTTAGATACATGGAGCTTGCACAGGGAGGAGCAGGTCGTTGTGGAGCATGGATTATGTGTTGAAACTTATTGAACTTATGTTACACATTTGGGTTTTCGTACTTATGCTTCCGCTATACTTTGAAACTAAGATTATGTTTTGAACACCTATCGTATTGAATGATTGGTTTACATTTATTATACTTGATAGTAATTACATGTTCGATATGATTGGTGGCTTGATCCTGGTCAGTCACGCTCCCAAGCGGTGATACTCCGCAGGTGGATTTTGGGGGTGTGACAATTTTCCTCATGTTTTGGCACTTTATTAGCTAGCCAAAAGCTGAAATGTTAATTAAAGTGCTGTGTTTTGTGCTCAGTGTATGTTTTAGGCACATCCAGTCATCGTGACTTATTCCTAGAGACGCAGTTCTACAACCCTTGTATCCCTACACTCACTATGGGTGTAGTAAAATAATTCTGGCTCATACAGGCCTTAGAGGCAATAATTGCCTGATGTTGGCTTTATCAGCATGTTCAATAGGTTATCCGTTCATAGTGCTACTGTGCTTTTGTGCATCATGTTTGTCACTAGAGTTCAGCATGTAAATAATGTAGTGACAGCAAATAGAGTATGATGCAAGTATGTACAAGTATCAACAGTCAAGTAGCAGTTCATCAGTAATTTCAAGTAAGCACAGTAATTAAGCAGCAATTATTTATTAATTAAATCGTGAGGATACCTGGTTTAGTGAGGGTTGTCACATTTTAGGCACATCCGGTCACTATAACTATCACCTAGTGACACAGTTTTACAATCCTCACCTCCCTACACTCCCTACTGGTGTAGTAATCTATTCCCGGCTCATACTGGCCTCAGAGACAGTGTCTGTCTAGTGTTGGCAATGTCAGCATGTTTACTGGGTTATCCGTTCACTGTGCTAACTGTGCTTTTGTGCATCAAGTTTGTCACTATAGTTTTGTGTGTAATAAATTGAGTGACAGTAATAAGGTATGATGCATGAATATGTATGTATCAGAAATCAGGAAGCAGTTTAACCACAATTGTAAGCAAGCACAGAAATTAAGCATTAATTAAATATTAATTAATTTGTACAGATACCTGGTTTGGTGAGGGTTGTCACATCGTTGTGGTGAGTTATGATGTTTGAGTTTTCTCTACCCAATAATCTCATGCCATATCACCCCACCCCCTTCACTCTTCATTTTCTACTCAAACAATGACAATGTTTTAAACACCCACTCAATTAAAAAAAGAGTAAATTACAAGTTTTATCCTTTATGTTTACGTCAAATTTCAGGCGCTATCCTTTTGGCCAAAAGTTTACAGGCGGTGTCCTTAACCTTTCAAAATCTTGCACATTTTGTCCTTTAGGCCAAATTTGGTTAGAAATCTCAGTTAAAAACTGTTATGTGCAATGCACATAAGGATAAAATGGTAATTTTCCTCTCAACCTATCAATATTCTTTCTCCTGCTGTATAATAATTAGCTTTAGAACTCATTTCATCCACTGTTCTATTCCATCATTTTTTATCCTTGAAATCTTGAAACTCATGCCCACCATTTTACTTCTCGTGGTAACCTGCAACAATATGTCAAAAATATGATTTTGTGTCTTAGAAATTGTTGGCTTTAATTGAAGGTGCAGGGATCTGCCGCCGCCCAATATGCCTCCTGGTTTTCAGCTCCCGAATCGAGGTTCACACCCCAAACAAATGCTTGATAGGTCATCATCTGGTTCAGACGGAACAAGTCTGAGGTTGGAGACGGACGGAACAGGTCTGAGATCGGAGACGATCGTGATGGTCAATTTCCCTCAACTCACCTGCAAACAGTTAAACATAACCTCAAAAACTTCACTTTCTTCCGTTTTCTTAATCTCTTCTCAAACCCCAATTCCGTTAGCTGATTATTCGAACTGGGGTTTTCACTTCATCTTCTTTAGGGTTTGTTCACTGTTTGTTCTTTATTAATCGAACAATCTGTTAACCGATTGATGGAGAAGATGATTACAAATGAGTGGGATGATGAAGACGATCGGAACATGATGATCGGATCGTCTTCCTATGATGGCAAGATGGTGATAAAACTCAAGATTCCGATTTGGTGGGTCATCATCTAGTTTGGTGGGTTGTTTGGGAGAAGCAGGAGAAGGCATATTGAAAAGTTGAGAGGGAAATTACCATTTTACCCTCATGTGCATTGCACATGACAGTTTTTAACTGAGATTTCTAACCAAGTTTGGCCTAAAGGACAAAACGTGCAAGATTTTGAAAGGTTAAGGATACCGCCTGTAAACTTTTGGCCAAAAGGACAGCGCCTGTAATTTGATGTAAACATAAAGGACAAAACTTGTAATTTACTCTAAAAAAATTATTGGTTCTCTCTCTCCTCTCTCTCTCCTCCATCGTTTCTTTTTCACCTTCGGTGAGATTCACCGCCCACACCCCTTCTCTCCTCCTCCCCGCTCCCCGATTCCTCGCCGGCAACCGTTCCCCGCTCGGCAACCCCCCTCCCCGATCAAACTCCCCGCTATGATACCGTCCAGCCTCACTTAAAGCCGAAGCCTGTGAACACTTGCTCAAATGTATGATAGTGTGATGAGTTAAAACCCGCTCAATTTAAAAATCTAACTAGTAATCTTCGTCTAGTCTTTCATCATCACCAAGTGACGTAAAAGCTAAATATCATATTCTCATGTGGTTTTTAATGTAACTGATATATTAACTTTTCTTAGACCATATGTAATGGGGCTTTATAAGGGCATGAAAGATTTTGATAATGCCCTTACACCATTACTCATGGGCATTATAGGGGCATGAAGAGTGATGGGCATTTCTATAATAATGCCCAAAAAGAAGAAAAATAATGGAAAGTAATAAATGAAATGGACATTAACCATTACACCTTTTTTAAAAGGGCATTATGATGATGATGTGGTGAAAAATGCCCCTTAGTGGGCATTAACCATTACCTATGATCTTAACAACATTTTGTATACCTGAGTACTATTTAATAATGCACTTACAAAGAGTTACAAGGATTTGAACTTTTCTTAACAACATTTTAATACCTGAATACTATTTAATATTATATACTTACAAAGATTAACAAAGATTTGAACTACTATTTAATATTCATTTAAACCCTTTCATTTTAAAACAATATGATCGGTTTATTTATAAAACGTTGGGTTAGATCTAACCCGTCCATCCTCCATTACACACATACAGATCGATTGTCTTATAGAAAAGATGAAATACAGAAGAGATAAAATAATAATATATAAACAAACGCGTCTTTTACATGATATTTATAAACATATTAAGTTTTAATCAATCTTTAACGTTTAATTTATATCTATATGATCATGTTGGTCTATTATGTATGGGTAAATTTATCACAAAAAGTCTTCTAAATCGAAAAAGTGTATAAAGAAGAATAGATCGGGATATATAACACAATGTCAAGCAAAATATAATACAATACCGAGAAATATAACACAATGTCGAGGAAAAAATGACACAAATATAAAAATAAACAATACTAAATAAAAAGAAACAATGATATAAACAAAAATTTTAAACTCTACAAACTATAAATCTAAAAGTGAAAACCTAAAATCACATATCGTAGAGTTCGATGAAACGGTTGCAGTGTCGCTTGAATGAGATCAATCAAAGTCCGTTTGATACCTTTCTTATGACTTCCTATTTTTAGAAAACTTTGTATTTGATGTAATCTTATTAGAGTTAATTACATAGTTAGTCCATATGGTTTGCACAAACTAACATACTTAGGTATTAGTAGTTTAAAATCATCTACTAAGGTATTAACTTTTCATTTTTAACGTTTGGAGGTATTAACTTTTAGGGTATTAACATAGTTAGTCCCTGTGGTTTGCACAAAATAACATACTTAGTTACTAATAGAATGTGATTTTAAACCTATAAATAACGTTAATACCTATAAACGTTACAAAATGAAAAGTTAATATCTTATAATGTGATTTTAAACTATCAGTATCTAAGTATGTTACTTTGGACAAACCACGGGGACTAACTATGTAATTAACTCAATCTTATTATGTACAACTAAGATTATTTGTGGGATATGACAATTTTTTCCCTTTTGTTCACAAACTAAAAGAAAAGAATTGTTTTTCTAAAAAATATAAGAACGTAATTTAAATGAATCCAAATAATATTTAAATACTAATTTATATATATAAAAATAACAAAAGTAGTTATCGATCGTGGGGGTGATCAAATGAGTCCCCCAAGCCCGTGCTGGATTGTTGTCCGTTTTCGTTACTTCCTTTTCGTATTAACCCCACAACCACCTCACATCCCATCTTAGATTTTTTTTTTAAATTATTAATTTCTAATTAAATTACATATCTAATTTATGGTTTGGTTTAAATAAGTTAAAGGATGTTTGTTTAGCTCTTAGTAAGGCTTTTAATGGTTCATACATCTTACTGGCTAAGCACTTAATGGTTCAGACTGTTTGTTTCGTGAGCAAATCTCTAAATGGTTCAGACATTTGCCTCTGAATGGTTAAGCATTATACTGAGTCTAAATGGTTAAGACCTCTAATCTGAATTGGTCAGACATTTGCCTCTGAACGGTGAAGCATTATACTGACTCTTAATGGTTCAGACCCGTTACTGGTTCAACACTTAATGGTTCAGATCTCTTATTGGTTCAGCACTTAATTATTCAGAAGTTGCCAAAAAGCCCCTTAAAGTCGAATATAAAGTTATTTTTTTGTTAAAAAATAGGAAGTTATAATCGGTGTTAATATCACTACTTCAAGTGTTAAGATTGAGATGGTGTAAATGTTGTGTTGACTAGTTTTGTATGTAGATAATGGAAAACATGATAAATGATGTATAACTGTTATAGAAGAAAGACTAGTAATTACAGCAGAAACAGTTGTAGACAAAGACTTTGTCAGATTGGTCGAGTTCTCGTTTAGGGTGTACAGTTATGATAATGATTATGTGTTCTTGAGAACACAGTTTGGGAGAGAATGAAGGGAGGACGAATTTGTTGTGATGATGATGATGTTAATGTGTGTAACCCTTTATCTCTCTAATAATATCTCTTATATACACCAAAGGGGAAACCCTTGGTTAGTTGGGAATGGTACTTATGTCCATCAAACAATTACCAACTAATATAATAAGGTATAATTAATTACTTTGATCTAATTATTATATAAATGATAATGATGACTATACAAATATATAACTAATATATATTTAATCTTACATTCTTCCACTTGCCTGAGTAATCATTTATTATGAGCATTAGATGAGTCTCATCAGAAGTTAATACTCATTTTAACTTTAAATCAAAACTGTAGCACAGAAATACAACCATTAAGTCAGTATTCAACCCAGGACCCTCATTAATCATATTACAGCCTCAAATTCAAATCCTACGTAGTTAGTATCAAAATTTATAAATAAGCCCATTAAATGTTTGATTTGTATGATAATTTTTCTATATGTCATTATGCATGATGAACATATTTATTACATAAAAAATCAAAACTGAGAACATTTCATTAATTAAACGCCAGTAACTACAATATGCAACTAAATAAGGTCTTTAGTAAATCCTATATTTGAAAAATGTTCTTCGAAAACTTTAGGTGGGAGACCTATAGTCATTGGATCCGCAATCATATTTCAAATACTTATATACTCAATACAAAGATTATTTTCCTCAACTCGCTCACGCACGAAAAAGTACTTCGTATCAAGATATAAAATAACTCCAGTCGAACTGTTACTGTTCGAGAAACTAACAACAACTGAATTATCACAGTAAAGTTTCAATTGTTTAGAAATGGAATTAACTACTTTGAGTCCAGTGATTAGATATTTAAGCAACATTCCATAACATGTTGCGTTGTAAACAACAATGTATTATGCCATCATGGTAGAAATTGTGGTTAATTGTTGTTTGTGACTCTTCCCTGAAATGGGTCCGCCTGCTAACATAAAACTATACCTCGAAGTGGATTTCTTATCATCTTTGTATTTAGCAAAGTCAGAGACAAAATAACTACCACTTCTAAATTATAACGTCTTCTATAAGTTAGTGATAGTCTTTAGTCATCCAAAATATTTTCTTAGCATGCTTTCTAGTGATCAAGGCCAAGATTAGCTGATAACGACCTAGCATTCTAGCAATATAAGTGATATTTGGATGAGTAAAGACTTAAGCATACATCAAGCTTGTTGCACCCGAGGAAAATCCACAGTTAAGTCCGCAGTTATCTTGACTTGCCACTTCATGTCTCTGTGACTACTCATCAAATTTCGGGACGAAATTTCTTTCAAGTTGGGGATGATGTGATTGTTGGAATTCAATGGTGTCAATTTTACTTTTTATCAAAACGAGTTTGACATATTTTATTAACTAAATATATAATTAATAAAAAACGCAGCGGAATAAATATAAATAATCAATACCAAAAGTGAACCGAACAGGATCATGGTTACAAACATGCAAACACAGTGTATAAAATGGTTAATCTACCGATGAGAATAAATATACCCTTTTGGTTAAAAATAACCGTGTGAGACACCGAGGTACAACGAACGTATGCTAGTATACGAACACAAACTCAGAGCGAGATGTCTCGTGGCGGCAACGGAAGATGATGGTGGTGGCACTTGCTTTACGGAACCACACAAACAAAACTCCTTTTGTTTTGGAGTTCAATCGCAAAAAGCATAGAACAAAAAAAAAACTTTTTTGGGGGTTTACGGCTGAACTTCATATTAAAAGGAATATGATTCAAAATTATATATAGTAATATAATTTAGGTTAACTACCCTAATTATATCTTAGGCCCCGAAGCCCAATATAATAAGTTCTAGCCCAGACGCGATACAAAGCCCGAAAAACAAAGTTTAATTAAATAAGTAATTAAACGTTATATTATTTATAACCCGTATAAATAATAAATTCCATTTCTCGTAAATATATAATTATTCTAGATAATTATATATTTCGTTCCTTTAATTGTTCGTGGTTACCAGTTAACCAAGATAAGTGGATTTAATGTTCGTTGCCCAAGGTGTAACTCTTACGGGTCATAGGTCGGTCAGCAGTGTTGACTTATCGAACCCGTACATATAAATCCAACAATCTCCCACTTGGATGAAATTCGATAAAATCCTCAACGCAGACAGTCAGCGGTGCTCTAGCTGCACATGGCTGCCCCCAACAAGGTATGACACTTTAAAGTCATTAACCAAAACACATTGCCATTAGTAACTATTTACTATTGCAAGACAATAGACTTATGGTAATTGTTGTCATTCATCCTTTCTGTAAAAGACATCAATTGAATCAATGAGACATGGATTAAATTCATTCTCATATGGTGTTCAATTATTATTGTTCTCGACCAAGAGTCAAGGTGGTCCGAACAAACACACAGTAAGTTTAGGTAAGGCCTTACACTTCACCAGTTTGAATCAATGAGGGCGCCACAATGTCTAACTATTACATATCATGTAAGAGTATAGAATCCCATATCGACTACATACAACTCCCACTGAACTTTAGAACTATTCCCAATTAAAGCCTTTATGACTGGTAGTTACGCGGAAGCGGTTGACTGTAATAAAAGAATAATCCTTGGTAAACGGAAGTTCTAATATGTATCTCAGGTCAAAGGATACTAACTGAGTATACCAATATCAAAGCATCTTATGACTAAGATCCATGAAGATGATTTGATGCGAGTTACATCCAACGCCATTCTCAATGAGGTTTGTGAATTTGGATGTCAACTCCTTGAGTCCAAAGTCAGAATAGTCTTAATTCAGAATCGTTCCCACGAGTCTGACCGTCTACGGACAGTTTAGAATGCAAGATTCATGGATTAAACGTATTAAAATCGAACATAGTTATCAGATTCAGGATTGCATTTAACTAGTAAATCGACAATGAATTCAAAAGTACAACTCTTAAAAGTTCGTACATCCAAATACTAAATCAAAACATACTGCTAGCTAATCTAAGCCCGATAGCACCCATGTGCTGATCATGCTTGTCCTGAGTCATGGGCTTAGTAAACGTGTCTGCTAGGTTTCGATATGTGTTCACTTTGCTTATCATGATGTCTCCACGTTCCACAATTTCCTGTATGTAGTGGAACTTTCTTAGAATGTGCTTAGCCCTGTGATGAGACCTGGGCTCTTTGGCTTGGGTAATAGCACCTGTGTTATCACAGAATATCTCGACGGGTTTCTTAATGCTTGGAACCACATCGAGGTTGATTATGAATTTCTTCATCCAAGCAGCCTCCTTTGCAGCATCTGATGCGGCTATATATTCAGATTCGGTGGTTGAATCAGCCACCACACTCTGCTTGGAGCTCTTCCATGAGACAGCTCCTCCATTTAGAGTGAATACAAAACCTTATTGTGAGCGAGAGTCATCTCGGTCAGTTTGAAAAATGGCATCAGTGTAACATCTTACAGTGAGCTCTTCTTTTACTCCTCCAAATACTAAGAACATATCTTTAGTTCTTCTCAGATACTTCAGAATGTTCTTGACAACAGTCCAATGGGTGATGCCAGGAGTTTGCTGATAACGACTAGTCATGCTTAAAGTATGTGAGACGTCAGGTCTAGTACATAACATAGCATACATGATAGAACCAATCGCTGAAGCATATGGAACTGCTTCCATTCGCTTATTTTCAATGTCCATTGAAGGAGATTGCGATTTGTTCAACACAGTCCCTTTAGTCATAGGAACATCTCCTTTCTTGGAGTTTTCCATCTTAAAGTGTGTCATCATTTTGTCTATGTATGTACTTTGACTTAGCCCAAGAAGCCGCTTAGATCTATCCCTATAGATCTTGATTCCTAGAATATAAGCTGTTTCTCCAAGTTCTTTCATTGCGAAACAAGTTCCCAAATAGTGTTTAACTTTGTTAAGCATAGGGACGCTGTTTCCAATGATCAGTATATCATCCACATACAGGATGAGGAATGATATAGTGCTCCCACTACCTTTCTGTAAACACAAAGCTCATCTTCATTTTTGACAAAACCAAATTCTTTGATCTTTTGGTCAAAGCGAAGAGTCCATCTACGAGGCGCCTGCTTTATTCCATAAATGGACTTATTCAGCTTGCACACCCTATTAGGATATTTTAGATCAACAAAACCATCTGGCTGAACCATATAGACATCTTCAGAGAGATGCCCATTAAGAAAAGCTGTTTTGACATCCATTTTCCATATTTCGTAGTCATAGTACGCGGCTATGGCAAGCAATAGCCTGATCGATTTGATCATAGCAATGGCCGAGAAGGTCTCATCATAGTCAATACCCTGAGTTTGAGTGAAACCCTTCGCAACTAGCCGTGCTTTATAGGTGTGTACATTTCCATGCATATCGGTTTTTCTCTTGAAAACCCATTTGCTCCCTACTGCCCGAGATTCGGGGGTAGCTCAACCAAGTCCCAAACTTGATATCACGCATAGATTGCATCTCAGCGTTCATGGCTTCCACCCATTTTGCAGATTCAGGACCTGAGATAGCATATTTGTAGTTAGCAGGTTCGTCATTAGAGTTATCTACTACCAAGACTTCAGCACCTTCAAGATGCCAAAGGTATCTGTCAGGTTCTTTACGAGTCCTGCTACTTCTGTGAACGCCTGTGTTTATGTCTGATTCATAAGCAACAATTTCTTATTGTTCAGACGTTCCGACTTCATCGGCGGTTGTTGTTGGTTCTCGAATTTCTTCAAGATCAACCACATTATTTCCAGTTCCTTGATTAAGAAGTTCTTCCTTGAGAAAGTTCCCCTTCCTTTTTGTGACAACCGGTAATTAACGGCTTCTAATTACGCGATTAACAAACGTTTCGGTGGTAATAAATAGTGTTTAAGACACGGATTAACTTAATTGTACTACAGACTTGATCACTACACACCGAACAAAAGCCTACGTATTTATGAGAAGTCGGTACATATACGGGTGATTTTTAAGGGATTATATTCATTTTGACAAACACCAATGATAGTCATTTAAAACTCAAAATGCTAGCGAAGCATTTCAAAAGTTATGTATATATGGATACTCATATATATATGCATTAAATTATAGTTGTATATAATTTTGGCAATTTAAATGTGTGTCTACAACGGAAAAAAAAAAGGTTTTTATAATAATTACATGTATATGTAGCATGCAGTGTATACACATATATACATGTGGGTTACACATCATGAACCAACCGAACTACAACTCTTTTCTATATATATATTGTGGTAACTAATTATCTAGTTACAAACAAACCAGATAAATTACAAGACTCGATTACATCCTAAAAGATAAGGGTACAAGTGACGTGATCATCAAATGAAACCCCATATTTCAATGCATATGTCAGCACCAAACCCCAACATCCCTTTTTATCTTTTTGAAAGTCAAACACTCAACCATCACCCAAGTTTGTATGAAAAGTTACTGACATTTACATTCTATGTATTCACCATCCCATGCCTTCACCATCATTCACACTCTCTTTTTAGATGTCACCCCCAATCAAAACCACATGTGCTCTCTCCCTCTCACGGTTATAATTGCAAACACAAGGAAGATTATTTCTTTCCCCAAAGCACACCTGAAGAACCATAACCACCTCACCATCACCAGAACTCCCTACAACCTGCTCCCTCTTTCTCTCATTTTCTTCACTGCCGGTCACCGGTGACACACCGGCGACGGCTGCCGATCAACGTAGTTCCTCCGGCAACCCCACACAACACCCCTTGTTCTCTCTCTGCTCCGACTAACCGGCCGGCTATGCCCCCCCCTCCGATGATCTCCAGAGACGGCAGGCGGAGCCGCCGCCTCTCACTCCGGCGCCGGTGGGTGTCTCGACGACGACGGCGGTGTGCCGTTTTTCTGATGGTCGACGGGCGAGGGGTCCAGCAGCCGCTGTTTCTTTGATGATGATGGCCAGTCGATGATGATGAGATAATGCGGTGATTGATGATGATCTGCTATTAAAGTCGGTGATGTTGATGACGATGATGTTGCTGAAGATGTGATTTTCTTCGGTAAGAATATTGTATCTTCTTTCTGTTCAGTAAACATGTCCCCACGTTTCTTTTATTATTTTTTTTACCGGTGACGGTAGTGGTGCGACAGGTCACGGCCGATTGAGGATCAGGTTGGGTTTGTTTTGAGTTTGGTTCGGGTAGTAACGAGTCAATGGTTGGTGATGGGTTCAAGGCAGCAGCGATGGTTGTGGTCGAATAGGCTCGGGTTTCGACTCGGGTCAGATTTGGTCGAACAGGCTCGGGTCAAAGATGGTGTACGGTCAACAGGTCAATTTCGAGTTCTTGGTTTGCGTGCGGTAATAATGTTCCAGATTCATGTTTTGGCTCGGTTCACATTTTTGGCTCGGGTTTGCAGTGGATCGGTTCAACTAGTGAACGGTTCAGCTTAGACTTAAATTCGTGTGTCGCGACTCCGTTTAGCTTCGAGTTCTGGCTAATTTTAGTCAACTCCAGGATACGATTCGGTTCGGGTCACATCTGTTTCAGGTTTGGTCAACTCAGTCAAAGAAAGTCAACTGGTCAAAGCCGGTCAACTCAGTTCGTTTTGGTCAACACCCGGTCAACTCAGGACCCGGTAAAGTTTAGACGTAGCAAATATTTATTCCGTTAGCTTAGATAGTTTACGCGACCGAGCTCGACCCGATTCGACTAAATATTAGTTTAGTTATATACTTTGACGAAAATTACATTTTGATTACATTGCGTTGAATATTGTTGAATTGTTGATTGATTTTTGACAAATAACGACAACTTGAGTTGTCGGGGTTATTCTAAAAACAGGGAAAACTCTGTCCGTTTTTTTTTTCGTTAAAAATTCGAAACACGACACGCGAATTTATTCTAAAAACAACACTTGACGAAGTTCAAGTTTTCTTATATAATAAATACGAAAATATTATTTATTTGACGACGTTATAATATTACGAAACCGATACTTACTTAAATAAATATAACGCTCATAGTTATTTCAAATAACGATGTTTCCGACACTTATTTAGATAAATATAATTTTCTATATTTATTCAAATATCGATATTTCGAAAACTTTTATACGATAAATATAACGTATATACCTATTTCAAACACCTTGAGTTCGAATATTTATTTCACACCACGACGTCATACATTTTCTATCAAATAAATATAACGATTTATATTTATTTCAAACGTCGAAATTTATACACATCTTATTCACTTACGTCCTACGAAAACTACGAAGAGTCGTACCACTATTCATCTACGCATTTTATTCGCGACGACTAACACGACTTCGTAAGTACATTTATATTTATATTTATATATATAAATACATATTTTATAATACTCGACAACTAAGTCGATTTCGCGACTTAGTTTCATCCCGATTATAAACGGGATCAAATAACCATAAGTTGGTTATTCCAAATCAAAATAAGAACACCTTCATAGAGTCGTGCATTAACGACTCGGTAGAGCTATAACACGTAGTTTAGCTACGTCAATTTAGTTAGAAACTTATAATTATTCCTTGATTAGGAATGCTTTAGTTGCACGCTAGCGAGTTCACATTCGTGGGATGACACTACGGAATCACACTAAGCTAGCTTTGCACAGGAATGTCAAGGTGAGTTCATAACCCCCACTTTTTACTGTTTTATATTTTTATAAATGTTTTCGGGGGTGGAAAGACATGCAAAGTTTTGCAAAGTTAAACTATATTTCGATGAATGAAAACTCACATTTCTAAACCAATTTGAATTTAAATTTCAACAAACTCGAATGGTTTACGAACAATTTATACAAACATACCGGTTTTACAAAACGTGCATGATTTTCATGACTAGTGACAGGAATGTCCTAGTTACTACAACGGGACTGGGTTGTTCTGCGTACGAACAACGAGACAACCCAATGGGTTTATGTCCCCCTTTTTCTTTTGAAATACATATTAACTAGGATATGATTAAGCTATGGAATGAACTCTTGGATCACGTGCGAATAGGCGCTAACTTAGGCACCATTTATCCTTTTTAGGACCACGGAACAGGGGGTAGATCTATCGGGTACGGGCGAGCCCCACTCACGGTCCTTGTGCGGCCACTCAGAGTGCTTTTGTGTCCCTGTCGAAGTGAATCGACACTTAAATCGTCTACCGGGTTGAGTGCTTCCTATGTCAGCACACATATTAATGTCTTAGCTACACATTAATGATCAACATGTTCATAGACGCATTACATACCTACTTATAAACTGAACTTTCAAATGTTTTTAATATTCATTTGACGCAAACTCATAATACATGTATTTACAAAACTGGACAACGCTTTCAACTTATGTATAAATAAGAGGATGCGTTAGTCCTACTTACAACGACTCTCGTGGGCTAGACTCACAACTTTCATATATCATGCCGAGAAAATGTTTTTTTTCTATATTTTCTCAACAAATTTTAAACCGGTAAACAAAAAGATTTATTTTAAATCTTTTCAAAACAAACTATGAACTCGCTCAACTTTATGTTGACTTTTTCGCATGTTCTTTCTCAGGTTGCATTTTCAAAACTATGGATCGGTTGGAATAGGAGAACCCATGGGAATTCGAGTACTTAGCGGCGTTCATTTTCTAGAAGTTTTAGCTTATTTGCTTCCGCTGTGCAATGAAGATACCGGTCCAGTCACGCCAGCTCTGATATTTCGGGGTGTGACAGATTGGTATCAGAGCATTAGGTTTCAACGAATTAGGTTTCTGTAGAGATACCTAGGCTTTAACCTCAACTTCATTCTGGGGACTTAGACTATTAAGACTTAAACACATACAGAACGCCTAAGACTCGAATATGGGTTCCAACCGTTGTCGAAACAATGAGTAAACATTTTGATTTTAAACATACACACGTGTTGTGTTGGATACACAGTACACGAAATGATTACACACAGGAAACAAAAATTTTGAGAGTTTGATAACATGCATATAGGACCTTTGGAAAACTCTTGATGAGAGCTTATGTCAAAATTCATTCAAGGTCCTCACTTAGAAACCGTGATAAATAACTCGGGCACACACCATTACATTATGTCGTCTATGCTATTTTAACTAACCGAGCAGGTAATCTACGTGGAACGAAACGCTAGGGCGCGAATACACGTGAAACTTAAACTATACGTCAATGGACGTTGAAATACACCACACACAACTTTCGAGGCAAGGCCTTTGGAAAACATGATTGAGCATGACAACAATGATGCTAACCCCGTCAGTGGGAGAACTACTGGTCGAAAGCGGCAAATTGGCAAGTGATCCTGCAAATGACACGAATCACACTGAGGTACGCTTAAACAAGATTTCATAACGATCGATACTTAGTCTAAAGAGACTCACAATTGTTGGCGCTGCAAAAGAAGTCACACATCTTCGCATCTCCCTTACTTCGTTATGGCGATTACGCTATGTTCGACATTCTATGGTAATGTCATGTAACAATCGGTCATCACACGAAATTCCAGGTAAAGTCCTCAAAATTCTTTTGTTGAAATTTTGACTTATTGCATATAGTGAGTGGATTCTCATAGTTCTACTCCTCCTAATGATCACTGTATCATGAGGATTCCTTCCATGGTAGCGGATACTCATTTGTTTTTTTTTTCTCTTGACAAATTCATAAGCTACACATGCATTGTTTGTTACGCATGTGGTTTCACTTCGAATGGTTGTTTTGTCAACACCTGATATATTATTTCGCTATACTCAATCTTTGCATTGTGATCTAGACGACCCGTATTATTGCAAAGTGTTGACTCCTTGGTATCGAGTCAACGGATTTCTTGAAAAACTCATTTTCTTTCGAAAGGCATACATGGTTTTTCATTGTAATCATGTCGAAACTATCTTATTGATACATGAATTTATTGTTGGATTGTGTTTCTACCAAGTTCAATTGATTGAACTTGCTCGTAATATATATTCGATTCAAGATTCCATATGATGGATTGAGGCCATCATATTCGAAATAATCCCAACAAGCACTTCATTTGCTTTGAACCATAACATGCTTGTTTGGTCTTCGACTTCATTGAATCGTTTCTTTGATCACGATCACCTTGTGGTGGCATTTTTTTCACAAGTTTGAAGCTTGCGCTAATCTCGTTGCTCACCTCATGTACGGATTTAATTATTTATTTATTTGTTTATTGATATTAAATCCGCTTTGTTGATTTATCATATTAAAACAATCTTAACACACTCGTGTGTTAAGATAATGGTATAAAAATTTATGTCATATTTCGGTGTACCTCTTTAACGGTTCTTTCAGTATCGATCGAACATCTTGTGATATTCATTGCTTTCCATCTTCAATCGAAAACATTTTTTATTTGCTTCATTTTCAGTTGAAAATCCTATGAGATTTGTTTGAAACAAACATTCAGGTTTACTTCATTGAACCTTTCATCTGATTTCAAAGACGGCGAACTTGTTCGGTCACCGCTATTGTTGAATTATTTTATTCACTACGACACCTTGTGGCGTCAGTATAAACTTGTAGCTTGTGCGAATCATGAACAACCATTTCATGCGAAACTATGTATGCTTCTTGTTTAACAAATTATTTAAATAGTCTTAATACAACTATGTATTAAGACGATGATACACCAGGTTCGGTTGTATTTCAGTTCGGTGTATCCTTGCAATTCGATAATGTCAACACATTGATTTTATTCATTTAACGGTTCGATTGATGAACATTTTCATGTCTCTATGTCAAACAAATTTGTTGAATTCGAGTTTCATTCATACAACAACTAACGCAGGTTTCCGTTGGTAGTGAATTCTATTGTTTCAAAAATTAATTTGCATATTGTGAACGTTTATTTGGAATTCTATTGGTCCAAAATTCCTCTTTTGTTGAACCTCGTAAAGTTGGTCGCATTGGTGATAGTATCACTACGCTTCGTTCACTTGACATCGATTTCTTGAACAAACTCAGTTGAATCGTTGGGTTCTTAACAATGCAAAATGTCCTTACATTCACGTAATCTGAATAGGTTTTGATTCAATTACGTGCTCATTCATTTTGGTATTATTCGGACTTACCTAGGAACGACACAGCTCTGAGAAGATAACATAGACTAAATTTCGAGGACGAAATTTCTGCAACAGGGGGAGAATGTGACAACCGGTAATTAACGGCTTCTAATTACGCGATTAACAAACGTTTCGGTGGTAATCAATAGTGTTTAAGACACGGATTAACTTAATTGTACTACAGACTTGATCACTACACACCGAACAAAAGCCTACGTATTTATGAGAAGTCAGTACATATACGAGTGATTTTTAAGGGATTATATTCATTTTGACAAACACCAATGATAGTCATTTAAAACTCAAAATGCTAGCGAAGCATTTCAAAAGTTATGTATATATGGATACTCATATATATATATGCAATAAATTATAGTTGTATATAATTTTGGCAATTTAAATGTGTGTCTACAACGAAAAAAAAAAGGTTTTTATAATAATTACATGTATATGTAGCATGCAGTGTATACACATATATACATGTGGGTTACACATCATGAACCAACCGAATTACAACTCTTTTCTATATATATATTGTGGTAACTAATTATCTAGTTACAAACAAACCAGATAAATTACAAGACTCGATTACATCCTAAAAGATAAGGGTACAAGTGACGTGATCATCAAATGAAACCCCATATTTCAATGCATATGTCAGCACCAACCCCAACATCCCTTTTTATCTTTTTGAAAGTCAAACACTCAACCATCACCCAAGTTTGTATGAAAAGTCACTGACATTTACATTCTATGTATTCACCATCCCATGCCTTCACCGTCATTCACACTCTCTTTTTAGATGTCACCCCCAATCAAAACCACATGTGCTCTCTCCCTCTCACGATTATGATTGCAAACACAAGGAAGATTATTTCTTTCCCCAAAGCACACCTGAAGAACCATAACCACCTCACCATCACCAGAACTCCCTACAACCTGCTCCCTCTTTCTCTCATTTTCTTCACTGCCGGTCACCGGTGACACACCGGCGACGGCTGCCGATCAACGTAGTTCCTCCGGCAACCCCACACAACACCCCTCGTTCTCTCTCTGCTCCGACTAACCGGCCGGCTATGCCCCCCCTCCCTCCGATGATCTCCAGAGATGGCAGGCGGAGCCGCCGCCTCTCACTCCGGCGCCGGTGGGTGTCTCGACGACGACGGCGGTGTGCCGTTTTTCTGATGGTCGACGGGCGAGGGGTCCAGCAGCCGCTGTTTCTTTGATGATGATGGCCAGTCGATGATGATGAGATAATGCGGTGATTGATGATGATCTGCTATTAAAGTCGGTGATGTTGATGACGATGATGTTGCTGAAGATGTGATTTTATTCGGTAAGAATATTGTATCTTCTTTCTGTTCAGTAAACATGTCCCCACGTTTCTTTTATTATTTTTTTTCCGGTGACGGTAGTGGTGCGACAGGTCACGACCGATTGAGGATCAGGTTGGGTTTGTTTTGAGTTTGGTTCGGGTAGTAACGAGTCAATGGTTGGTGATGGGTTCAAGGCAGCAACGATGGTTGTGGTCGAATAGGCTCGGGTTTCGACTCGGGTCAGATTTGGTCAAACAGGCTCGGGTCAAAGATGGTGTACGGTCAACAGGTCAATTTCGAGTTCTTGGTTTGCGTGTGGTTATAATGTTCCAGATTCATGTTTTGGCTCGGTTCACATTTTTGGCTCGGGTTTGCAGTGGATCGGTTCAACTAGTGAACTGTTCAGCTTAGACTTAAATTCGGGTGTCGCGACTCCGTTTAGCTTCGAGTTCTGGCTAATTTTAGTCAACTCCAGGATACGATTCGGTTCGGGTCACATCTGTTTCAGGTTTGGCCAACTCAGTCAAAGAAAGTCAACTGGTCAAAGCCGGTCAACTCAGTTCGTTTTGGTCAACACCCGGTCAACTCAGGACCCGGTAAAGTTTAGACGTAGCAAATATTTATTCCGTTAGCTTAGATAGTTTACGCGACCGAGCTAGACCCGGTTCGACTAAATATTAGTTTAGTTTTATACTTTGACGAAAATTACATTTTGATTACATTGCGTTGAATATTGTTGAATTGTTGATTGATTTTTGACAAATAATGACAACTTGAGTTGTCGGGGTTATTCTAAAAACAGGGGAAACTCTGTCCGTTTTTTTTTCGTTAAAAATTCGAAACACGACACGCGAATTTATTCTAAAAACAACACTTGACGAAGTTCAAGTTTTCTTATATAATAAATACGAAAATATTATTTATTTGACGACGTTATAATATTACGAAACCGATACTTACTTAAATAAATATAACGCTCATAGTTATTTCAAATAACGATGTTTCCGACACTTATTTAGATAAATATAATTTTCTATATTTATTCAAATATCGATATTTCGAAAACTTTTATACGATAAATATAACGTATATACCTATTTCAAACACCTTGAGTTCGAATATTTATTTCACACCACGACGTCATACATTTTCTATCAAATAAATATAACGATTTATATTTATTACAAACGTCGAAATTTATACACATCTTATTCACTTACGTCCTACGAAAACTACGAAGAGTCGTACCACTATTCATCTACGCATTTTATTCGCGACGACTAACACGACTTCGTAAGTACATTTATATTTATATTTATATATATAAATACATATTTTATAATACTCGACAACTAAGTCGATTTCGCGACTTAGTTTCATCCCGATTATAAACGGGATCAAATAACCATAAGTTGGTTATTCCAAATCAAAATAAGAACACCTTCATAGAGTCGTGTATTAATGACTCGGTAGAGCTCGGACACGTAGTTTAGCTACGTCAATTTAGTTAGAAACTTATAATTATTCCTTGATTAGGAATGCTTTAGTTGCACGCTAGCGAGTTCACATTCGTGGGATGACACTACGGAATCACACTAAGCTAGCTTTGCACAGGAATGTCAAGGTGAGTTCATAACCCCCACTTTTTACTGTTTTATATTTTTATAAATGTTTTCGGGGGTGGAAAGACATGCAAAGTTTTGCAAAGTTAAACTATATTTCGATGAACGAAAACTCACATTTCTAAACCAATTTGAATTTAAATTTCAACAAACTCGAATGGTTTACGAACAATTTATACAAACATACCGGTTTTACAAAACGTGCATGATTTTCATGACTAGTGACAGGAATGTCCTAGTTACTACAACGGGACTGGGTTGTTCTGCGTACGAACAACGAGACAACCCAATGGGTTTATGTCCCCCTTTTTCTTTTGAAATACATATTAACTAGGATATGATTAAGCTATGGAATGAACTCTTGGATCACGTGCGAATAGGCGCTAACTTAGGCACCATTAATCCTTTTTAGGACCACGGAACAGGGGGTAGATCTATCGGGTACGGGCGAGCCCCACTCACGGTCCTTGTGCGGCCACTCAGAGTGCTTTTGTGTCCCTGTCGAAGTGAATCGACACTTAAATCGTCTACCGGGTTGAGTGCTTCCTATGTCGGCACACATATTAATGTCTTAGCTACACATTAATGATCAACATGTTCATAGACACATTACATACCTACTTATAAACTAAACTTTCAAATGTTTTTAATATTCATTTGACGCAAACTCATAATACATGTATTTACAAAACTGGACAAGGCTTTCAACTTATGTATAAATAAGAGGACGCGTTAGTCCTACTTACAACGACTCTCGTGGGCTAGACTCACAACTTTCATATATCATGCCGAGAAAATGTTTTTTTTCTATATTTTCTCAACAAATTTTAAACCGGTAAACAAAAAGATTTATTTTAAATCTTTTCAAAACAAACTATGAACTCGCTCAACTTTATGTTGACTTTTTCGCATGTTCTTTCTCAGGTTGCATTTTCAAAACTATGGATCGGTTGGAATAGGAGAACCCATGGGAATTCGAGTACTTAGCGGCGTTCATTTTCTAGAAGTTTTAGCTTATTTGCTTCCGCTGTGCAATGAAGATACCGGTCCAGTCACGCCAGCTCTGATATTTCGGGGTGTGACACTTTTGATGGAAATAACATTTTCATCAGGATGGTAGAAATAATATTCGTTTCTTTTATAATATCCGATGAAAACAACCTTTTTGCCTCGAGGATCGAGCTTATCATCAGCATCACTTGTGATGTATGCATCACATCCCCATACTTTTAGGTATTCCAAATCGGGTTTACGCCCATGCCATATCTCATATGGGGTTTTGTTTACCTTTATAGTCGGAGCCAGATTGACAATGCGGACGACAGTCATAAGAGCATGACCCCAAAAGGAGTGAGGCAAGTTAGTTCTACACATCATTGATCGAACCATATTAAGTAGGGTTCGATTTCTTCTCTCGCTCACGCTATTAAGTTGGGGTGTGCCAGGTGGAGTGGGTTTTGAAATTATTCCACACTCCTTCAGATGATTGAGGAACTCTAAGCTGAGGTATTCGCCACCTCGATCTGATCAAAGTACTTTTATCTTTCTAGTAAGTTGGTTTTCTACTTCGTTTTGAAACTTTTTGAACTTTTTAAAAGTTTCATGCTTATGCTTCATATGATAGACATAAGCATATCGACTATAATCGTCGATGAAAGTAACGAGGTATCTTTCATGGTTTCTTGTCATGGTTCTAAAAGGGCCACATACATCAGTGTGAATGAGTCCTAGCAGACCATTGGCCCATTCCCAACACAACAGTGAAGGGACGCTTTGTAAGTTTGCCAGCTAAGCAAGATTCGCAATCATTAAAGGAGTCCTCTCCAGTGGATTCAAGAATCCCATCGGATTAGAGCCATTTTATGCGTGCCTTACTTATGGGGCCAAGTCTATAATGCCATAGAAAGGTTTTATTAATACCAGCTTTGTTACGCTTAGAAAGATGATATATGTTATTACATGTTTGAACATCAATCTCATATATACCATTTCGAGGTTTAGCATCAAAATAAAAGACATCATCCAAGTAGGCAGAAATAGATATACCATTAAAAACGTACTTGAAACCTTGTTTAAACAAAAGGGAAACCGAAATAATGTTTCTGGTTATACCAGGTGCAAACAAATAATTGTTTAAATTAACTACAAGGCTAGAAGGACATGAAAAATGAAATGTACCAGTTGCAAGAACGTGCACTCTTTTCCCATCACCAACGATGAGTTCCATGTCGCTGTGTTTCAGCTTCCTCCACTTTTCAGGCTCCTGCAAAACATTAGTGATGTGGTAACCACACCCGGTATCAAATACCCATGTGTTGGTGGAAGATTTTGTGACAACCGGTAATTTACGCCCTTAATTACGTGATTAACAGACGATTAACGTGACAATAAATAGTGTTTACGACACAAATAAACTTAATTAGTCCCTCAGTAAGCTTAGGAACGCCTAGCGAATGTTATTGTTTCTAACATTCATTTACATATTGTAAACGTCCATTTGGAATTCTTTTGGTCGAAATTCCTCTTTTATTGGACCCCTGTTAACTTGGTCACATTGGTGACTGTATCAGTGTATCTCGTTTCCTTTGACATTATTCGTAATTACTTACACATAACGTAACTCTAAGGAGTTAACGTAGTCTAAATTTCGAGGACGAAATTTTATTAACAGGGGGAGAATGTGACAACCGGTAATTTACGCCCTTAATTACGTGATTAACAGACGATGAACGCGACAATAAATAGTGTTTACGTCGCAAATAAACTTAATTAGTCCCTTAGTAAGCTTAGGAACGCCTATGCGGTTCTACAATACGCGTATGACGGTCTGCGGGAAATCTGAGGAATATTAAACGCAACGAACTGAAACCGTACGAAATACTGATGACGCCGACAATATGGATGTTACACGAATATTTTATGCTTATGGAGTTTGGGTCGCAATATCGGGTCTCGTAGGAATTACGGGCCACTTACACATGAGATGGGCTTGTGGGCCCTGGGCCCAAGCCCAAAACCCATAAGCCTAAACTTGAACATAATACATTAGACCTTATCAAGTTCTCTACAAGATTTGAGAATCTTATCAAATCTATACTAAATCTCTTCAAATCTCTAAAAATCTGTACAAAGGATTTTGCCTCAAAGATTTGGAACATAATGACTTGTGGATAATAAATTGTTGGGAAATAATTATATTAATCACTAAACAAAACCCATATTCAAGTGTATAAATAGGGGCCATGCCTTTTAATTGTGCAGACACAAAACCAAACCACACAAACCAAACACAGAGAAATCGATCACTTCAAAAGCTTCTCTCAAGCTTCAACTTCACACCCTCATCTCCTTGTTCACAACAACCACACACCTCCACTCCCTCATTTCCCCTATCGAGTCAGTCGACCCCCCCCCCCCGGTCTTCTCTTATACCGCCAGCCACCACCATCGTTTTGGTGGTGGCGGATATCAGCAGCAGCAACACCACCACCACTACAGGTGGCGGCACTGTGGTGGGTGGTGCCGGAGATAGGTTCAAGCACGAGAGGAGGACCGAGAGAGAGAGGAGTGGCGGAGAAAGAGAGACACCGGGAGAAAAGAGAGCCGCGCCGCCGCTCACGGCGGCGACGAACGCCGGCGACGGCAAGAACGGCGGTGGACGAAGGGGGGCAGTAGCGGCGCTTCGGTTCGTGGTTCAGGTTCACGGTAAGCCCTTCCTTTGTCTATTTCGAGTTCAAGTATGTGGTTCAAGTTTTTGGGTTATGTTCAAGGTCTGATTGTGATTCGGTTTGGTTCAAGTTATGGTGATGCAGCTCAACAGGATCTTGGTTTGTCTCAGGCACAGTCGGGATAGAGTTCGAATCTCAGGTTCTGGGTCAAAGTTTGGTCAACAGCTTCGGTTCGGCTCCAGTTCAGTCAGACGGCTCGGATAAACTTCGAGTAGAATGGGTTTGGTCAACTCAGTCAACATCTTTCGACGTTTTGACATAAAGATTTGGTAAAGATTAACGGCGTGGTTTATTTCGTTAATTCGTAGTTTTATATGTTACGTGAATAGCGAGCCCGAACCGATCTAATACTAGTTTACATTTCAACTTATTCGACAAAATCTTATATAAATAATGGTTATATTGGTTGGTAAATTGTTGAACTTTGAAAAATTACGACAACTTGTGTTGTCGGGGGCGTCCAAAAGAAAATCCGTAAAGTAATTGCGTTTTATTATAAAGCAAACATTCGGATTCAAATAATCTTTTAGAAAGTCAAAAACAAACATACAACTACTTTTGACGACACTAAACAACTTACGAAAGCTACGATACGGGAATTATTTGCAAACAATAAACATGGTTATTTTTAAACTTCGAAAATTTTGACAAAACTTTTATAAAAATAAACGTAATGATTTATATTGTTTCTGATACGACTTCTTTTCATAAGAATAAATATTTTGTATTTATTTCAACAATCAAACGACACGACGATTGTTTTACTAAAATAAATATAGTTTATATATTTATTTGAAATATTAATCGACAGAAATTCGTTTTATAAAAATAAATATAGCTTATATATTTATAATAAATATCGTTCAAAACGAATCTTTTTATAAATAAATATAGTTATATATTTATTTCCGACGCAAACAAGTCGAATTCTTTTATAAAATAAATATAGCCATATTTATTTTCAAACACAACAACTCGTGTTCTTTTATAAATAAATATAACCTTTTTTATATTTATTTTAAACTCCTAAACGGCGTACTATATATCAACATACGACTTCTCAAAACAAGCTAACAAGTATAACTTCTTCGCTTCTTTTAAGTTAACAATTTACCGTCAAATGGTTCGGTCAACGATTCGGTAGAGCTCGGTAACACGTAGATTAGTTACCGCATTAATTAGAAACTTATTTAGATATTCCATGTTAGGAATATTGTAGAATGCACGCTAGCGAGTCTCATCTTGGAAACAACATTACGAAGTCGTATATAGCTAGCTTTGCACAGGAATATTCAGGTGAGTTCATAACCCCACCTTTTCACGGTTTTACATTTTTCTAAATGTTTTCGGGGTGGAAAGACATGCCTTTTTTGCAAAGCATACAAGAATTACATATTTCCAAACCATGTTACAAGCAAGTTTTAACAGACACAAATGGTTTACGAAAAGCTTATGTCTTATACCGGTTTTTCAAACAAGCGTATTTTTCGAAATATGCATACACACGAATTCTAAACTCAGTGAGTTCATGCTCCCCCTTTTCTTTTAACTAATTTCAGTTTTATAACGTTGGGGGTGAAATAAATGTTACAATGTTTACAAATGGTATGATGGAGTACAAAAACATTCAAGTGAAACATTCTAGATCATGTCCCGAATAGGGTACCATAAGCACCATTAATCAACGTATACATTCAGACCGCGGAACAAAAGGTTAGATCTAATGGGTTTCAGGCAACCCCACTCTTGGCCTACTTCTACCAATGAGTGCTTCTGTGTCTCAGTCAAAGTCGACAAAAATGCCTAGGTTTGGTGGCGTCTTATGTCGTGACACATGTTAGTGGCCTTGCAAACCACTAGCGATCTCAAACATTCATAGTACTCCGTTACAGATACATTCTACATGATACATACAAACATTCATAGTACTCAGTTACAGATACATTCTACATGATACATACAAACATTCATAGTACTCAGTTACAGATACGTTTTACAAGATACATACAAACATTCATAGTACTCAGTTACAGATACGTTTTACAAGTTACATACCATGTTTTCATACAAAGTTTCCATATAACTTGACAAGAAAATGATTTTAAATTCGTTTTCTCAACAATACTTCAAAAACCGGTTATTCAAAAAGATTTATTTCAAATCTTTTACAAAGAAACTATGAACTCGCTCAACTTTATGTTGATTTTTCGCATGTTTCTTTCTCAGGTTACTTTTCAGAAATTATGGAACGGTTGGAATAGGAGAACCATGAAGAGTCGAGTACTTAGTGGGCGTTCAATTTCTAGAAGACTTAGATTATTTGCTTCCGCTGTGCAATGAAGATACTAGTCCAGTCACGCCAGCTCTGGAAATTTCAGGGTGTGACAGATTGGTATCAGAGCTACAGGTTACAGCGAATAAGGTTTTCTATAGGAATACCTAGGCTCTAACCTCAATTTTCTCTGGGACTTAGACTATTAAAACCTGAATACATACAGAACGCCTAGTACTCAATATGGTCTCCAACCGTTGCCGAAAAACAAACAGTCAAGATTTTGTTTTCAAACGTACGTTATTGTGGTGTTTATACACGGTACACAAAACAGTCGCATACAGTACACAAAACTCTGAGAGTTTAGGAAACATGCATTTAAGACCTTCGAAAACTTATGTTGAAGTTCATTAAAGGTCATCACGTAGAAACCGCGAATATAAACTCGGGCACACACTATTATCCATATTGTCTATGATATTTTAACTTCCCGAGCAGGTAGCCTATGCAGAATGAAACGCTAGTGCACAGGTATACGTGAAACTTAAGCTATACATCAACGGATGTTGAAGTATGTCACATACGACTTTCGAGGAAGCGGTAGTTTGGCACGCGGTCCTGCAAACGACACGAGTCATGCCAAGGAGAAGATGCATGTCTTCGCATTCCCCCTATCACATTAACGACGAATACGATATGTTTGAGAGTTTAGGAAACATGCATTTAAGACCTTCGAAAACTTATGTTGAAGTTCATTAAAGGTCATCACGTAGAAACCGCGAATATAAACTCGGGCACACACTATTATCCATATTGTCTATGATATTTTAACTTCCCGAGCAGGTAGCCTATGCAGAATGAAACGCTAGTGCACAGGTATACGTGAAACTTAAGCTATACATCAACGGATGTTGAAGTATGTCACATACGACTTTCGAGGAAGCAGCAGTTTGGCACGCGGTCCTGCAAACGACACGAGTCATGCCAAGGAGAAGGTGCATGTCTTCGCATTCCCCCTATCACATTAACGACGAATACGATATGTTTGACATTCCATGGTAATGTCACCTAACAACTGGTTGTCACATGAAACCCCAGGTAAAATCCTTAAATTTCCTTGTTGAAATTCCGACTTTTGCATCTCGTGAGTAGATTTTTACATCTCTACTCCTCTTAATTGTCGTTGTATCACGAACATTTCTTTCGTTATAGCGAATACTCATTTGCTTCATTTCTTGAAAACTCCTATGTTACGTATGCATCGTTTGTTACGTATGCATCGTTTGTTACGCATGTGGATTCGTTTCGAATAAGCGTTTCATCAAAGTTCAAATATTATTTTGCTAAATCTAATTATTGATTTGTGATTCGAATGACCCGCATTATTGTAATTGTTGGCTTCTTCGTTATCAAGTTAACACATTTTCTTGAAATTTCTTTTCTTTTCAAGTTACATACATGGTTTTTCAATGTGACCATGCCGAAAGTTTTCCTGTCGATACATGTATTTATTCAATTGTTAACTTGTTTGACCATGCCGAAAGTCAAATTCAATTGTTTGAACTTGTTCATTACACATATTCAATTCAAGACACCATATGATGTATCGAAAACATCATATTCGAATTCGTTTTAACAAGCATTTCATTGTTCTGAGTCGTAGTAGATTTGTTTGGTTTACCACTCCATTAAGTCGTTTGTTAACTTCGGCACCTTGTGGTGGCGTTTCACTAAATTGAAGCTTGCGCTAATCTCATGCACGGATTTAATTATCTATTTATTGAGTTAGATTAAATCCGCTTCGATTTATTATTGCGCTTTCATTTGACTTCAAACACAGGTGATACTTGTTTGATCACCATTATTATTGAATTGTTTTTGATCACTACGACACCTTGTGGCGTCGGTAGACCTTGTAGCTTGGGCTGATCATGATCGAGCGTTTCAAACAAAACAAATTCGTTTGGGCTTGTTGATTCTAAGCTTCTCCTAGGGAATGTTATTGTTTCTAACATTCATTTACATATTGTAAACGTCCATTTGGAATTCTTTTGGTCGAAATTCCTCTTTTATTGGACCCCTGTTAACTTGGTCACATTGGTGACTGTATCAGTATATCTCGTTTCCTTGGACATTATTCATAATTAATTACACATAACGTAACTCTAAGGAGTTAACGTAGTCTAAATTTCGAGGACGAAATTTTATTAACAGGGGGAGAATGTGACAACCGGTAATTTACGCCCTTAATTACGTGATTAATAGACGATTAACGCGACAATAAATAGTGTTCACGTCGCAAATAAACTTAATTAGTCCCTCAGTAAGCTTAGGAACGCCTATGCGGTTCTACAGTACGCGTATGACGGTCTGCGGGAAATCTGCGGAATATTAAATGGCAACGAACTGAAACCGTACCAAATACTGACTGTCACACCCCAACCGATGGTGGAAACATCGGGATGAGACGAACAAATTGTTCAAAACAACATAACACTAAATGTGACAATATGAATTAAATTATTTTATTAACACTAGAAAAGTAGTACAAAGTCTCAAATATTCAAACATAATCTCAAACAAAAACAAATTGCTAATATGGGTTTCTAATGCCATCCTAGCTTGTTTTCTTGAAGCTTGATAAGTCACCATTGATTGCGTTGCGATTTCTTGTAAATACGCACGGGTAGAGATTGGGAAATCCAAGAGAACGAACAAGAGTGATTAACCTAGATATTTAGAATAACACATGATGATCTAGTTAATAATTATTCAAAAATATGGTTTCTAATTTTATTGTTTACAATTTAATTAAATATCATAATATAATTTAACTTATTATTAACAATTAATGTTAAAGAAACTATAATAAAATAGCATGTTTGGTTTATGTGGTTTAACAAGGTGGGGACTAAAGGAGAAAAAAAAATAACAAGCCACAGGGACTATCCGGGCAATTAACTCTATAATTAATTTAGTGAAACCAATAATATATTTAATAAAATCACTAAATCTTATATAGTTGGTTTTGATTTTATTTGAATACAACCTCGACGTCATCTCCTTCATTAATAACCCAACCGAACAGTAACTTGTCATCCTTATCATTTTAATATAACAGAAACAATAACCACTGTTATTTAAACTTGTAGTTAATATAATAAAAAAAAAAGAATTAGTGTGTATACTTGACAAATGTAGTGAAACGAACATAGGCCTCTTTTCAAGTTTTAAATCTTTATAATAATCTGCATGTAGTTAAATGATGGATCTTCTAATATATCATTTGGCATTTTATTTTCTAAATAAGATATAAAAGAAACAAACATAGTATGTAGTCTTCTTTGTTTTAAATGGAACAACATTCCACTGTGAAGCAAGTTTCCAACTTTACAGTTTGTTTGAATGCTTTATGATAAAAGAAATTTGTTGCATTCTAGTAGGGGATTAAACGAAGTAAACCAGGGGAGAAGAAAGGTATACCGATACAAGAGGAGAACGTGAGTTTCTGTCGTAAACTCGTAGCGTTTTTCAGCGAACCCGATCTCCGGCAAACTTCAAACTCCGGTGACGTGCTCGGTGAACGACTGTGGGAATGAACGGAGGTTATTCTGGGGAGCTTCGGTCACTCCGGCGGAACTCCGGTGACTTCCAAGTGATTCGAAAAGAGTGCGAGAGGTCCGAACAAGGTTCGTATATCTCCGGGTTGCGAAAGGGGGTTGTGAGAGGTGTGGGTGTGTCAAGAGGTTGTGAGGGTGTTGGTATTTATAAGGTTCGCTCGTCTTGTAAATTTGGCAACGAAATCATGGCTTGTTCATGATGGGGTTCAAGAAGGAAACGCGGAATGTTAATCAATTTCGGAAACTCAGGAAATCGATCAAAGGAAAGTTGTTGCTGTCTCTCGGCTGGTTGTTTGCTGTCAATCGGTTGGTGGCGGCAATTCTTGTTTTTAAATATAGTTTCACATTTGTTTTAACTATTAAACCTTCGTATAAGTTTAACTATATGGACCAACTGAACATGTTAACTTAGTATCATTAAAACCTATATATTATATTATTTTAGTCCTACAATTTGATATATTTAAACAATTGCTTGTGTGTGAGGTTTGAAACCACATTTTAATTTAACCTATTTATTATTTAAGAAATTCGTCATCTACTGTATATATTTAAAAGTAACACCCTCTGACTTGAAGGGTTAACTAATTAGCTAGGTTTAACTTGGTTAATGTATACTAACTAACTAGATTACTTTTATAAAAAAAAATAAAATAAAAATAAAAAAAACAAAAACTATAAAAAGTTTTATTTGTAAATTTAATTAATTAAACTAATGAATAATTAAATCATATTGATAAAAGAAGATCTTTAGACGGTTAATTAATTTGCGAAAAAAAAATTCCCGAGTTTCAAGGGTTAGGATCCGAGATTCAAAACGGGTCGGATTTTTGGAATCCATTTTGACGGATGTTACAGTCTCCCCTACTTTAGGAGATTTCGTCCTCGAAATCTAAGGGGAAAACTGATTCAAAGGAAGGAATAGATGAGACTTTGATCGTAACGTTTTGTTCAAAGAAATTGTTTTCATGAATGCGTTACATAGCATATAGTTTCACATAGCATACAAAAGGTTCAACTAGTTTCACATAGCATAATTATGAATTTCATGTAGTGTATCATAGATAATGAAAGCATTGTAAATTTAGTTTGTTCTCGAGATATTGTTATTATTTGATTTAAATTGCGAAGATAGTGCATATCGTATCTCCAAGTTTGAAATAAAATAAATGTTCAAATGTAAAGTATCATTGAGAACGAAGAAGAGTTGGTAACTACCTCCGAGGTAAGGAAATCACCCCTAGCTCATTGGTTAAGTTGAAAAGTGAGGGGAGCTAATCATCAAGGGAAGGAAATCACTCCTATCTGGATGATAAGCTTCCATTTTTGGGAATATGAGTGGATTAAATCTTGTGGTGATATTTTGAATTCATAGATATAGATTGTGTATGAAAAGGATTAGTATGATATGTTTATGTATGTATGTGGCTCGTGTAGGGAGAATTACTAGAGTATTGTGCATCTTTCGTCACCAGAGTGAACGAGGCCGTAAAGTTATAATGTGCGCCCCTCGACACCGAGGTGGCCGAGGTCGTAAAGTATAAAGTGCGCCCCTCGACACCGAGGTGAACGAGGTCGTAAAGTTATAATATGCGCCCCTCCACACCGAGGTGAACGAGGTCGTAAATGTGCGTCCCTCGACACCGAAGTGACCGAGGTCGTAAATGTGCGTCCCTCGACACCGAAGTGACCGAGGTCGTAAATGTTTAACGTGCGTCCCTCGACACGGAAGTGACCGAGGTCGTAAATGTTTAATGTGCGTCCCTCGACACCGGAGCGACCGAGGTCGTAAATGTTTAATGTGCGTCCCTCGACACCGAAGTGACCGAGGTCGTAAATGTTTAATGTGCGTCCCTCGACACTGAAGCGACCGAGGTCATAAATGTTTAACGTGCGTCCCTCGACACCGAAGTGACCGAGGTCGTAAATGTTTAATGTGCGTCCCTCGACACCGAAGTGACCGAGGTCGTAAATGTGCGTCCTTCGACACCGAAGTGACCGAGGTCGTAAATGTTTAATGTGCGTCCCTCGACACCGAAGTGACCGAGGTCGTAAATGTTAAATCATATACATTTTGAGATATAACATAAAAGAGATTCAATGCAAATGTGGATCGTCACGGAACGTAACATAAGACTATTCCAAAGTAAGTCGAAGTCCTTTTCAAATTAAGGAAACATGCTTTGGCCTAATAGACAAATACTCTCATCGAGAAGCGACTAACGATATTTGTCCTTCCAGTTACTACACGTCCTTAATCGATTGGGAAAATCGAAACTTTGGCGAGATTGAAAATCGAAGAGTGGGACTAGTTAACAAGATGCGAGTTTCACCTCTAACTTGATAACATCGTACCCTAACGTGGTTGGTACTTATCAAAAGATAAGGGTCCACTAGAGTATGAAATGGAAATTCCCTTCAAGATTTGGATATCACTCCTAACTTAGAGGGTAGATTTGGTGCAAAAATTCAAAGTATAGCTGAGTGAAAGTCATCACCAAGTGTGGGAATCACCCCTATTTTGGTGAGTCATTTCGATTGTGTTATCAGAGTGTCTTCAAAGCCTCCAAGTGTATTGTGTTAGCCTTAGGAAAGGTATATATATTAAGAGTCCAAGAGAATAGAGGGAAGCAAAGAAGATAGAAAGGAAGTTGTTTTAAGCAACACATAGTGAATTAGCTCTTAAACTATAGACTAGGCAAGACATTCCTAATTCCCTATAGTTATGGCTCTGATACCAATTTGGTATCAGAGTACTCCTACTGTAGACTAGGGAAAAGTATAGAAATTCTACCTAATTCCCTATAGTTATGGCTCTGATACCAATCTGTCACACCCCAACCGATGGCGGAAACATCGGGATGAGACGAACAAATTGCTCAAAACAACATAACACTAAATGTGACAATATGAATTAAATTATTTTATTAACACTAGAAAAGTAGTACAAAGTCTCAAATATTCAAACATAATCTCAAACAAAAATAAATTGCTAATATGGGTTTCTAATGCCATCCTAGCTTGTTTTCTTGAAGCTTGATAAGTCACCATTGATTGCGTTGCGATTTCTTGAAAATACGCACGAGTAGAGATTGGGAAATCCAAGAGAACGAACATGAGTAATTAACCTAGATATTTAGAATAACACATGATGATCTAGTTAATAATTATTCAAAAATATGGTTTCTAATTTTATTGTTTACAATTTAATTAAATATCATAATATAATTTAACTTATTATTAACAATTAATGTTAAAGAAACTATAATAAAATAGCATGTTTGGTCTATGTGGTTTAACAAGGTAGAGACTAAAGGTGAAAAAAAAAATAACAAGTCACAGGGACTATCCGGGCAATTAACTCTATAATTAATTTAGTGAAACCAATAATATATTTAATAAAATCACTAAATCTTATATAGTTGGTTTTGATTTTATTTGAATACAACCTCGACATCATCTCCTTCATTAATAACCCAACCGAATAGTAACTTGTCATCCTTATCATTTTAATATAACAGAAACAATAACCACAATTATTTAAACTTGTAGTTAATATAATAAAAAAAAGAATTAGTGTGTATACTTGACAAATGTAGTGAAACGAACATAGGCCTCTTTTCAAGTTTTAAATCTTTATAATAATCTGCATGTAGTTAAATGATGGATCTTCTAATATATCATTTGGCATTTTATTTTCTAAATCTACTACTTCTAATAAAACAAAATAATTTTTAGCCACTTGTCATAATCTTAACCTATTAGTTGACACTTGGCATTAGACTAATACCTATTTTGTTCTATTGACCGCCAAAACCACATTCACGCTTCTTTTCTTTTCCTTCTTCTTTCTTTTCCTCACACGCTATTCTTTCATCTGCTCCGCTTCAAACCCTAATAGTCATCTACTCTCTTTATGGCGATTTTTCAGAAAACCTAAATCTCATCCCGTCGCTTTTGAACATCGAATTAGGGTTTTTGACGAATACTTTCTTCTCCGCAGACGGTGCATATCTTCAAAATAATCTTCAAATCAAGGTTAGATCATTGTTCATATGTTTGATTTTGATTGTTTTTATATTTGATTTTGTTCGTTCATATGTAGGTTTCTGTCACTCGATTCCTTACAATCACCAACCCTATTTCTCAGCCGTAATAGACATTGGCGTTTTCAACGTTGGTGATTTCATCAGAAGATTTTATTTACATCGGTCTGATCTTGATCCTCGTATGTTTATCTGAATTGTTCAATTGTTTTTTCAATCCAAAATTTCTATAGATGCTGATGATTTCATCTACAATTCCTTATTTTCCCATTCAATTATTTCTCGATAGATTTTTGGGCCAACATTCATCCATTAATCTTCATCGTTGTCTTCTTCTTCTTCATCTCATAATTCCTAATTTTCAAACAGTAGCATAAAAAGCCACTTCTTCCCTCTCCAAATTTGCATTTTTGGTTATCAAATTCGTATGTTATTTCGTCAAATTTGAGAAATCAAATTTCCAGTTTGTGTTCAGATTAGGATTGAATTTTGGATTCTATTTGCGAAACTTTTGCTTTGAACCGTTGAATTTTGACGTATTGATCTGAATTGAATTAGGGTTAGGATTATAATTAGGGTTTAGATAGTTTTTTGTATGAAGAATTTTGATGTGAATATGTGATTAACATTGAAGGTGTTAATGAGTAAGTAACGTTTGATTATCACTAACATGCACACAAGATTGGTGATTGATTTGTATTTTATTAATTTGTAGATCAATTCGAGGCAATAAATGATGAAGGAATGCCATTAAGCTGTGACACCCCGTTAAAACACGCTAGCTTGGCAGTGGCTGCTTCAACTTTCGGGACGAAAGTTCTTAAAACTTGGGGATAATGTGACACTCGAGGTTTTTCCGAACGAACACCTTGTAATATTTTGTGTATATAAATATTATTAAATGAAAACGTGATCTATATTTGCTTAATGTGTGTTGAATGTACGTATTATATATATAAATGTATGTGAGTCGAGACCATGACTCGCAACCGGGCGGTTGCGAGTGGGCCACTCGGTTTCGAGTGGGCCGTTGAGCCGTAACCGGCTTGGGCCGAAACCCCAAGCCCAAACCGAAACACCCCTTGGTATATATACCCCATCTTTCCCCACTTTCCCTCATTTCATACACAACACACAAACACACTTCTACTATTTTTCTCTCAACTAGAAACCCTCAACAACACACCCCAATCCCTTTCAATTTTCGGTTCAAGCAAGGATCCCGGACAAGGACTCGGTCAAGACCACTAACTCGGACACTCCATCTTCTCGGTTCTTTTCCTTGTTTACGGCTTCTTCTTCTCAAACCGGTTAGTGTTCTATTTTGTGTGTAGAAATTATGTGTGATAAATGAACTAGAAATGTTTGGTTAGAAACAAGATGCATGATTCTTAGGTTGGTTCGTAAAGCTTGACAATATGTGGTAACATGTTTAAAAATGGTTAGAAAATGGTAGTCTAAGAGTATTCATGGCTAACCAATCTATGCTTCATTGTCCTTGCAAAATGATGTTGTTAAATATGAGATTTCGGCTACAAACATGTGTGTTTCTTGTTCTTGCATGATGATCTTGCTAGAAATATGTGATTTTCGGTTCATAAATGTGTGTTTATGTTGGCATGAAAACCCTAGAAAATGATGAACATAAGATGAACTTGTTTGAATATGACTTGAAGATGTAAAAATGGCAAAGTTTGATCTATTTTCATTGCTGGTCAGTTTAGGAAAAGTGTTAGTGAAACCTTATTGGTTGTTTCCTAATCTGGGTCTGAATACATGGTACAATTTCGGACTGTTGCATCTGCATCATCACGTGTACGTGAAAGGGACAGCTTACGACTCGCAACCGCGTCGTTGCGACTCGCAACCAAGGCAAGACAACTCGAGACCACGTAGTTGCGACTCGCAACCACAGCATGACTACTCGAAACCACGAGATTGCGACTCGAAATCACGCCGTTGCGACTCGCAACCAAAACATGATGACTCGAGACCACGGTTACGACTCGTAACCACAGCGTGACAAGCCGAGACCACCTGGTTGCGACTCGAGACCAGCTGGTTGCGAGTGGGCTGTCCATTCTGGTTATTGGGCCATTCTGTGTTAACTTGGGCTATCTGTTAAATGAACTATGTGTTGCTGTTGACTGCTTAATTATTTAGGCCGGCCCATTAACCCACTGTTTACTTATATGCTTGATACATGTTAGTTATGTGTAAGTTTTACGTGAATACTTGTATACCGAACCTGACCTATACCGGTAACCATGTTAGGACGTGGTGACCAACGTGATTGACAAGTAACCTAAACCTACCGAGCAACCCAAGGTGAGTTCACAACTTAAAAGCATGCGTCCCGGTGGTTTGGGACACGAGACTAACAACCCTATCCCCTGGTAAAAGGGGATACCATTTACATACCTTCCCTAGTCATTGGGAACAAAACTTACTTTTCCTTCCCGGGTATTGGGAAACCTTTTGGTTAATTACTGTTTATACGGATTGCAACTAACGGCACTAAACGAAACTCTATCACTCAAGTCCCTACTACAAATACCGATTAGTCGCCGGGTTAGGCGAGCGGGTTATTAGTTGATAGCGCTATTTAGGTGTTTACCAGCCTCACACCGTGCCCTGGTTTGGGACGGGCGTGAACTAATGTACTCAGAAATCCGTCAATGATGATAGAACATTGACATCGGGGCATCCTGCGGATACGCAACGGTTACCTAGTGTTCGGTATTGGAAAAACAGTTTAGTCGCTAACTTTTGGGGTAGCTCCCCAGGGCATGTATAAACGGATAAATTAACCGGTGAAACAAGTTTTTGGTAATTAAAACTGGACAACTAGTGAACTCACTCAGCATTATTGTTGACTCCTTACTGCATGCTTTGCAGGTAACCAATGATTCAGGAGCTGCTACTTGGGGAAGTGTAGTGTTCGTCAAACCCGTGTGTTGGGATAACTGTTTTGATCAATGAACTGTCTTTAAAACTATTTTGGTTTATGCTTCCGCTGTTTTGTTAAACTAATTACCGAATCTAAACTCTAATGTTGTTAATTACTTCGGATTTTAAATATTTCTTCTATTAATTAAATGCTCAGTATAATTGGTGGCTGGATCCTGGTCAGTCACGCCCTCGAAGCGGGTGTTATCCGCAGGTGGATTTTGGGGGTGTGACAGATTGGTATCAGAGCCATTGGTTATAGTGAACTTGGTTTTAAAAAGGGGTAAATCTTTTTGGAGAAAACCAGACTATAACCCGTGACTCGTGACGACACTACACTCCAAGTGCAAGGCTCAACACTTTTGACCTCATAGCTCGGACCAGTGTTTACTTGTTTGCTTACTTTATGTTTCCTGTTTCGCTATACGTACTAGTATGCCTAACTAGTGAAAGCCCACATACGATATTGCATGTGATTGCACGTTAGCACACCAACATGAATTTATGTACACTTTCTCGTATCATGTGATTGATAGGGTGGTAATTCCCTAAACCTCCATGACTTACACTACTTGATACTCTTTGAAATCTACTCGAGTGTGGGGAACCATTTGACATGAGTTAAGAGGAGCTGAGATGAACATGCAAATCACAATATTATTGTGGGTGCACACATAATAATATAGTGGGGTGGATGTGAGTCCCAGTGAGGCTTAACAAGTGAAAAAGGGGTTCCGTTTCGTTATCTGTATGATGAGAGACACAACAGTTCATAGGAGCCGTAGCAATGATTGCCTCCTACTCGAACACGATCTTTTCACTTCTCCCTGCACCCCTTTCGAACCTCGATGCTATCGAATAGTACCTGAACACCCATATGAACGCCTAGCAAACTGTGTAGAACATTAGGTGCCTGTACGAACATCCCCGGGATGGGTGTTGAAACGACAACGATTGGTCTATATCCTTCTCACCTTTCTTCGCTTACTGGAACTTAACGTGTTGACGTCTTAAATCCCGAAGTGCGATCACTTCTGCAACACTATCTCAACATACCGTGTATTACTCAGTCAAGAGGGTAGACGTAGTACCTTACTGGCTTCAGCATTTGAACGACCCTAGTCACCGACAACGAGCATCAGCGAATTGACTCCAATCGAACCCTTAACCCTAGTCAGCGGCTCATAGGAGCCAGCTCTTACGAATCAGTCGGGCCATAAGCGATGACAATTGACAATGGTGCGGAAATGCGTAACGGCCAGCTCAATAAGTACACCTTGGGACGCGGCACGGAAACGTGACAAGGTGGACTTGTCAGTGAAGGATCGTAGCGCACCATTTCAAGCAACGACATCAGAAACAACAGTCGCGACAACATCAAGGTCAACAACCAGGGAATGATGATAGTAATGGAAATCCTCGCAACCGTAACAACAACATTGGAAATGATGCTCGTGGAAGGGCATTTAGGATTGGCGCCGGCGACGCCAGGCATAGTAGCAACATGGTAGCTGGTATGGGTAGTTGTTTGCTTCATCTCTGTTCTGCTTGACCCTGATACTTCTTGAAACTGAACCAGATGTGGAATCGACTGATGGCAAGTCAAATAGAATCTCAAGAGTTCGTCAGGATGTAAACACGACCTTGTGGGACGAGTGTCCGATGTCGACCTTCCTTCTACCACACTCGATGGTTACAACGCAGTAGTTAGTGTGAATTGGTTACCCAGGAATCACGCGAATATACCCAGTGAGGAGAAAACTTTGTGTGGAGAATCGGCATTTGTTCTAAAGCGTCAGAGTAGTTCAATAGTTAGCGCCATTTCAGCTGTGAAGGCCAGAAGCGTCTACAGAGGGATTACTCCGCTGTGTTAGCAACCGCTACGGATGTTTAGGCTAAGGAAAAGTGGATCGAGGATCCACCAGTTGTTCGTTGTTTCTCTCGGCGTGCTATCCGAGGAACATTCAGTTTTTCTTCCGAAAATTTGTTAGGCGGAATCTCAGTTTGATCTCACGTCTGAGGCAGCCCTGATTACTTGTACTTTTTACCATTTTGCGCCAGGAAGGTCGCAAGGCCTATCAAAGCAACTATAGGAACCGTTGGACAGGAGTTTTGTAGGGTCTAGTTCTTCGCTTTGGGAGAGCCCCACTTATCCTAGGGAAGATGGGCCTTTTCGTGTGTATACTGACTATTAAGAACTCATCAAGGTGACAGCCCATAACCGTTTGTCTCGATCCTGTATTGACAACCTGTTGACCAGCTACATGGGTCATGCTCCTACGCGAAGATTGAGTAGCGAACTAACTAACATCAGATGGAAGTCCAAAGGGAGGATGTTCCTAAAACGGCATAGTGAACGCAATAAGGCCATTTCCTGGAGACACCGGATGAATTATTCCATGACCTTTTGGGGTGAACAACCCACCAGCTGCTTTATGGATCACACTGCAACTGTGTTTATCTAGTACGTTTTGAATCACTTCTAGGAGAAAGGGGCACCTTGAACAACACTTGTATTCCATTATAGAGCTTCTAGGGGAGGAGCGTCTACGTGCGAAGTCTACCTAAGTATGACTTCAGGATTCGGGAAGTACACATTTTCTTTTTATCAAACAACGAAGTGGGAATACACATGGATCTCGCTAAGATCCATTTTGTTAGGAACTGATCAACATCAAAGATCCCTTCGAGGATACAGGAGTTTCTTGGTCCCACTAGATACTATCGCAGCTTAATCACAAGATTTTCGAAGGTCGCACAGCTTAAGTCTCGTTGGCACAGCAGGGTGTTGTGTTCGTGAAAGACCAAAACAGGAGGACGTCTTTTCAGCTTTCGAATCCCAACTTTGTAATGCACTGAGCATCATCTTCACCCTAGGGTACGGGTGATCTAGCGGTATACCATGATGCTTCGAATCAGGATCCCAGTTACACACGGATGCAACGCGAGAAGGTTATTGCTTACGCCCCTCGACAACTTAGGACGCACGAAAGGAACTACACAACGCTTGATTTGGAACTGGGAGCAGTGATCTTCGCACTTAAGTTATGACGGCATTACCTATACGGAACCAAGTGCGCCGTCTACACCGACCGCGGAAGTTTAGAACACATATTCAAGCAGAAGGAACTGAATATGCGACAGCGACGATGGGTCGGACTGCTGAATGATTACGAGTGCTCTATCAGGTATCACCCGGGCAAGGCCAATGTAGTGGCAGACGCCCTCAGTCGGAAGGACACTACGCCTAAACGCGTAAGAGCTTTACAACTCACGATCCATTCTAGTCTACCTTCGCAAATACGAGCTGCTCAGATAGAAGCACTGAAACCAGAGAACGTTAGAGCTGAAGCCCTACGCGGGTCAAGGCAACGCTTAGAACAGAAGGAAGACGGTGCTTATTATGTAACAGGACGCATTTGGGTCCCACTCTATGGCGACTTACGGGAACTTGCGATGAAAGAAGCGCACAAATCTCGCTACTCAGTACACCCTGGTTCGGATAAGATGTACCACGATGTTAAGACTACGTATTGGTGGCCTAGCATGAAGGCCCACATAGCAACTTACGTCAGCAAGTGTTTGACTTGTGCGCGAGTCAAGACGGAATATCAGAAACCCTCAGGCCTACTCTAACAACCAGAGATACCACAATGGAAATGGGAGCAAATTTCCATGGATTTCGTTACTGGCCTACCTAGATCACAGCGCGGAAACGACACTATCTGGGTGATCGTGGATCGACTCACGAAATCCGCACACATCTTGGCAATCAAAGACAACAGATAAATTCTCCACTCTGGCGAAGATATACCTCAAGGAAGTTGTTTCGAGGCACGGGGTGCCCACCTCTATCATCTCTGATCGAGATGCACGTTTTACTTCGGAACTGTGGCAAGCATTACACAAGTCTTTTGGCTCACGTTTAGTTATGAGCACAGCATATCTATATCACCCACAGACGGACGGGCAGTCCGAACGCACTATTCAAACATTAGAAGACATGCTTCGCGCTTGTGTAAACGACTTTGGCAACAGCTGGGAAAGGCATCTGCCACTCGTGGAATTCTCGTATAATAACAGCTACCACACCAGCATTAGAGCTGCTCCGTTTGAGGCATTGTACGGACGTAAATGCCGGTCACCTCTTTATTGGGCAGAGGTGGGGGATAGTCAAATCACTGGTCCAGAACATGTGATAGACACTACTGAGCGGATTGCTCAAATACGACAACGCATGGCGGCCGCTCGCGACCGTCAGAAGGCCTACGCCGATAAGGGCAGGAAACCACTTGAGCTCCAGGTTGGGGAGCGGGTACCACTCAAAGTTTCACCCTGGAAGGGTGTGGTTCGTTTTGGTAAACGAGGCAAACTCAACCCACGGTACGTTGGACCTTTCGAAATCCTTGAGGAAATAGGCAAGGTGGCCTACAGACTGAACTTACCAGCAGAACTCGGTGCAGTTCACAACGTTTTCCATGTGTCGAATCTGAAGAAGTGTCTGTCAGATGAGACGCACGTAGTTCCTCTGAAGGAACTCACGATCGACGAACAGTTGAAATTCGTCGAAAAACCTGTCGAAACCACGGACCGGGATGTTAAGGTCCTCAAGAGCACTAGAATACCCCTTGTACGAGTTCGTTGGAACTCGCGACGCGGCCCAGAGTTTACCTGGGAGCGGGAAGACCAGATGAAGTCTAAGTATCCCCAGTTATTCCCAAACGAAAACCCCAGCACTGAAGCTACAACCGAATTTCGGGACGAAATTCCAAACTAACGGGGGGATGATGTGACACCCCGTTAAAACACGCTAGCTTGGCAGTGGCTGCTTCAACTTTCGGGACGAAAGTTCTTAAAACTTGGGGATAATGTGACACTCGAGGTTTTTCCGAACGAACACCTTGTAATATTTTGTGTATATAAATATTATTAAATGAAAACGTGATCTATATTTGCTTAATGTGTGTTGAATGTACGTATTATATATATAAATGTATGTGAGTCGAGACCATGACTCGCAACCGGGCGGTTGCGAGTGGGCCACTCGGTTTCGAGTGGGCCGTTGAGCCGTAACCGGCTTGGGCCGAAACCCCAAGCCCAAACCGAAACACCCCTTGGTATATATACCCCATCTTTCCCCACTTTCCCTCATTTCATACACAACACACAAACACACTTCTACTATTTTTCTCTCAACTAGAAACCCTCAACAACACACCCCAATCCCTTTCAATTTTCGGTTCAAGCAAGGATCCCGGACAAGGACTCGGTCAAGACCACTAACTCGGACACTCCATCTTCTCGGTTCTTTTCCTTGTTTACGGCTTCTTCTTCTCAAACCGGTTAGTGTTCTATTTTGTGTGTAGAAATTATGTGTGATAAATGAACTAGAAATGTTTGGTTAGAAACAAGATGCATGATTCTTAGGTTGGTTCGTAAAGCTTGACAATATGTGGTAACATGTTTAAAAATGGTTAGAAAATGGTAGTCTAAGAGTATTCATGGCTAACCAATCTATGCTTCATTGTCCTTGCAAAATGATGTTGTTAAATATGAGATTTCGGCTACAAACATGTGTGTTTCTTGTTCTTGCATGATGATCTTGCTAGAAATATGTGATTTTCGGTTCATAAATGTGTGTTTATGTTGGCATGAAAACCCTAGAAAATGATGAACATAAGATGAACTTGTTTGAATATGACTTGAAGATGTAAAAATGGCAAAGTTTGATCTATTTTCATTGCTGGTCAGTTTAGGAAAAGTGTTAGTGAAACCTTATTGGTTGTTTCCTAATCTGGGTCTGAATACATGGTACAATTTCGGACTGTTGCATCTGCATCATCACGTGTACGTGAAAGGGACAGCTTACGACTCGCAACCGCGTCGTTGCGACTCGCAACCAAGGCAAGACAACTCGAGACCACGTAGTTGCGACTCGCAACCACAGCATGACTACTCGAAACCACGAGATTGCGACTCGAAATCACGCCGTTGCGACTCGCAACCAAAACATGATGACTCGAGACCACGGTTACGACTCGTAACCACAGCGTGACAAGCCGAGACCACCTGGTTGCGACTCGAGACCAGCTGGTTGCGAGTGGGCTGTCCATTCTGGTTATTGGGCCATTCTGTGTTAACTTGGGCTATCTGTTAAATGAACTATGTGTTGCTGTTGACTGCTTAATTATTTAGGCCGGCCCATTAACCCACTGTTTACTTATATGCTTGATACATGTTAGTTATGTGTAAGTTTTACGTGAATACTTGTATACCGAACCTGACCTATACCGGTAACCATGTTAGGACGTGGTGACCAACGTGATTGACAAGTAACCTAAACCTACCGAGCAACCCAAGGTGAGTTCACAACTTAAAAGCATGCGTCCCGGTGGTTTGGGACACGAGACTAACAACCCTATCCCCTGGTAAAAGGGGATACCATTTACATACCTTCCCTAGTCATTGGGAACAAAACTTACTTTTCCTTCCCGGGTATTGGGAAACCTTTTGGTTAATTACTGTTTATACGGATTGCAACTAACGGCACTAAACGAAACTCTATCACTCAAGTCCCTACTACAAATACCGATTAGTCGCCGGGTTAGGCGAGCGGGTTATTAGTTGATAGCGCTATTTAGGTGTTTACCAGCCTCACACCGTGCCCTGGTTTGGGACGGGCGTGAACTAATGTACTCAGAAATCCGTCAATGATGATAGAACATTGACATCGGGGCATCCTGCGGATACGCAACGGTTACCTAGTGTTCGGTATTGGAAAAACAGTTTAGTCGCTAACTTTTGGGGTAGCTCCCCAGGGCATGTATAAACGGATAAATTAACCGGTGAAACAAGTTTTTGGTAATTAAAACTGGACAACTAGTGAACTCACTCAGCATTATTGTTGACTCCTTACTGCATGCTTTGCAGGTAACCAATGATTCAGGAGCTGCTACTTGGGGAAGTGTAGTGTTCGTCAAACCCGTGTGTTGGGATAACTGTTTTGATCAATGAACTGTCTTTAAAACTATTTTGGTTTATGCTTCCGCTGTTTTGTTAAACTAATTACCGAATCTAAACTCTAATGTTGTTAATTACTTCGGATTTTAAATATTTCTTCTATTAATTAAATGCTCAGTATAATTGGTGGCTGGATCCTGGTCAGTCACGCCCTCGAAGCGGGTGTTATCCGCAGGTGGATTTTGGGGGTGTGACATAAGCTATATATATACAGGTATATTTTTCATAAGTAAAAGAAAAATATACATGTCTATGGCAGAGGAAAGCTTGAGATAAAAGAAACATGAGGTACTGAATTCATGAGAAATATATATAGCTTAATCAAGGTCAAGTTCATAGTAGTTACCAGTTGTCAATGGCAGCCACATTGCTAGCACTTTTCTTTTTGTTCATTGTGCTATGCTTCTTCCTCCAAATCCATAGGAAGAAACCAGCAACCAATAACAATCTGCCACATGGAAGCTTCGTATGGTCGTTTTTAGGTGAAACCATAGAGTTCGTCTGTACACAAAGACATGGAGCTCCGGAGAAATTCATGAGAAATAGAATGGAGAGATATGGAAGTCCTATGGTTTTCAAAACATCGTTGCTCGGCCACCATATGGCTGTCTTTTGTGGGCCTGAGGGGAACAAGTTTTTGTTTGGAAACGAGAACAAACTGGTGGCGTCGTTGGCCCGAAGCAATCCAGATGATGTTTGGTAAATGCTTAAATACAAGCCGCGGAGATGAAGCCCTATATATATATATATATATATATATATATATATATATATATATATATATATCCATGCAAGAAACCAATGGCTTAAGTGGTGGATACGTATTCATGTGCTCTTTTTAGCAAAAACAATCGGAACGAACATTATTGGCCGCTTTTCAAGTAACGTTTATACATATGGTTCTGGCTGATAACATTTTTGGTGCCATCCATTGTGTTGGGAAAGCTTACTGATGGAATCCCACTTTGAGAGGGCCTAATTGAATTCGAGTTGGGCACTGGTTGGGTGATTAAAGGTTTGAGAACAACTGCCTTTAATATGTTTACTGAAGGTTCGTGTTTGTCAAATACCAAACTGGAGTGTTTACAATAGCATATTTTTAGTTTATTGCATTTTTTAATTTTATTTTTCATTTGTGTATCATTCTCTCTTCGAGATGGACAGGTAAGTGTGGTGAAGGAAATAAAGGACCTGGGAGTTAAATGTAGCGCAGCTGGTTTTTGCAAAGATTACTAAATGGGTCGTTTGACTACAGGAATGGTCGTTTGACTAGACATACATGGTTAGAGGACTCGTGCTCGACAAAATAAGAGGAAATATACTGAAGGTTCGTGTTTGTCGAATACCAAACTGAAGTGTTTACTGTAGCATATTTTTAGTTAATTACATTTTTTTTATTTTATTTTTTATTTGTGTATCGTTCTCTCTTCGAGATGGACAGGTAAGTGTTGTGAAGGAAATAAAGGTGCTGGGAGTTAAATGTAACGCAGTTGGTTTTTGCAGAGATTACTAAATGGGTCGTTGACTACTGGAATGGTCGTTTAACTAGACATACATGGTTAGAGGACTCGTGCTCGACAAAAAAAGAGGAAATATACTGAAGTCGCGCGTCGGTCAAATACCAAACTGAAGTGTTTACAATAGCATATTTTCAGTTAATTGCATTTTTTTTATTTTATTTTTTATTTGTGTATCGTTCTCTTTTCGAGATGGACAGGTAAGTGTGGTGAAGTGTGGTGAAGGAAATAAAGGACCTGGGAGTTAGCTGGTTTTTGCAAAGATTACTAAATGGGTCGTTTGACTACAGGAATCAGCGGCGGATCTACAGGGGGGTCAGGGGGGTCCGTTGACCCCCCGGCCAGCCGGATTTTCCCTTAAACGGAGTACTCGACGGAAATTTTTTTAAAGGCTTGACCCCCTTGTTTGTCTCCCGTAGGGTATATAAAGTTGAAATAAAAAAATAGAAAATTTTTGAAGTTCTCCGGCCAAGTTGCGGTGGTTCGGCAGCGGCCCTGTTACTCCGGCGAATTGGTAGAGAAGAAGACGTTAAGTGGTTATGTGGAGCAGTGGAGATAATTATGTAGTATTTGTTATGGCCATTGGGTTTTTAACCTAACAGGCCCATTTAAAAAAGAAAATAAAAAAACCTAATATTATATAATTCAAAACAACACAATAGAATAGAATAGACAATACATAGTTGCGGCTGTGTGCTCTGAGCATACATCAGCTTTTTCACTTTTTCCATTGAAAGTTGCAGCCTACACTCAAGATGAAGTAAGTATTATATTACATTTATTAAATTGATTAATAGTTGCAACCTACATCAGTAGGTTTTCTTTTTATTTATTTAATTTTTTTATTATATCACAATAAATTGATTAATAGTTCATTTTAATTTGTTTATTTTTTTATGCTTTTCTATTTATTATTTTAATTACGATTAGGATTTATTGTTAATTTATATCATATCCTTTTATCATTGAATATGTAGAAACGCACGTATGACAAAATACTATGGTAAAATACCAAAACCAAGTATGGAGACTTCATCAAACCCGTCAAATACTAACGAAACTAATAAAAGAAGTCGAGAAGAAGTTGAATTATCTGAAGAGGAAATAGTCGGTGACCCGGCTTTGCAAAAACCAATTAATGATTATTCGGTTAATATTCGAGAGGAAGTAAGAAGACGGTACATAACGAAAGGCGCTTGTCAACCAAAAGGTCAAATCTTCCCTACAACGAAAATTTGTGGACATATGAGAAAGTTTCATGAAACGTGGTTTGGCGACTTTGATTGGTTAGAATATAGTGCATCAAAAGATGCTGCATTTTGTTTATGGTGTTATTTATTCCCCACGGGAAATAAACATGGGGATGATGTCTTTATAAACCATGGTTTTAGAAACTGGAAAAAGGCATGTGAAAGTTTTCGTGACCATGAAGGGGGTTCGAACAGTAGACATAATCATGCTAGAGTTCAGTTCGAGTTATTCAAAGATCAAAGTCATAATGTAAACAATATGTGGTCACAACACACTAAGCAAGATGAGATTGATTATCGTATTCGGTTAACCGCTGTTGTTGATGTTATTCGATTCCTTTTAAAACAAGGTTTGGCATTTCGCGGGCATGACGAGTCTACCACTTCTAATAATCGAGGTAATTTTCTTGAACTTGTAAAATGGCATTGTGAGCATAATGATGAAGTAAATAAGGTGTTGAATTTAAAAGTTCCTGGAAATCATCAGTTGACTTCACCTAAAATTCAAAAGGAAATAGTTAATGCATGTGCTACGGAGGTAAGAAACATTATTGTGAATGAGGTTAAAGGGAAGTTCTTTTCTATTTTGATTGATGAGTCTCGTGATTGTTCTATAAAGGAGCAAATGGCAATGGTTTTGAGATATGTGGATGATGGTGGAGAAGTGATTGAACGATTTGTTGGGGTAGTGCATGTTACCGACACTTGTGCATCATCTTTAAAAAGTGCTATTGACAACTTCTTTGCAAAACATGGTTTAACTATGTCTAGAGTTAGAGGTCAAGGTTATGATGGAGCTTCAAATATGCGTGGCGAGCTAAATGGGTTAAAATAAAAAATTTTAGATGAAAATAAGTATGCGTTTTATATTCATTGTTTTGCTCATCAGTTGCAGTTAGTAGTGGTAGCTACATCATCCGAAGATGCATCTGTAAGTTGTTTTTTGATTACCTTGGGATAATTGTAAATATTGTTGGATCTTCATGTAAAAGGAAAGATTCGATTAGGCAAAAACAATATGACGATTTTGTTAAACGTATCGAGATGGGTGAAGTTTGTACAGGAAAAGGAAAAAACCAAGAAATGAGTTTAGTCCGAGCTGGTGACACTCGTTGGGGTTCGCATCTTAAAACTATACATCGGCTTTTAGACTTGTGGAAACCAGTGAAAGAAGTACTTATTGCTTTGTCTAGAGAGGGTCCAGATAGAAAAACTAAGGGAACTGCGCTTAGTATGGCTGAGAAAATGGAAAACTTTGAATTTGTTTTTATTGCTCATTTAATGTTGAATTTATTAAGAAAGACAAATGACTTGTCACAAGCCCTACAGCTAAAGAATCAAAATATTTGTAGCGCTGTTCGATTGATTGAAGATACGAAATATGATATAAAGAAATATAGGGACGATGGATGGGAGGAGTTAATAAAAGAAGTCTCTATATTCTGTGCTCAAAATGAAATTCATATGCCTAATATGGAAGACATCATTCCAGGACGAGTTAGAAGGACAATTGATGATGAACCACAAACATATCTCCACCGTTTTCGTGTTGATATTTTTTATCAGGTACCTTATTCTTTTATGTTTTAGTTTGCAAAGTTTAACTTATTACATTTTATGTTAACGAACTTTAAATTGTCTTCCAATTGTTTTAGGTTGTTGATCTTCTTCTTAATGAAATGAATGAGCGTTTTACTAAGTCTAACTCGGAGTTGCTTACGTGTATTGCGTGCCTTGATCCTAGAGATTCATTTCAATCTTTTGACCGTGAGAAGTTATTACGGCTTGCCGAGTTATATTCAGAAGATTTTACTCAATTTGATCTTGGTCAACTAAAGATACAACTAGATCGGTATATTTCAAATATAAGAAGTAATGAAGCGTTTTCTGGTCTTCAAGATATTGGACAACTTGCAAAGAAAATGGTCCACATGAAGTATCATATTACTTATGCACTCGTCTATCGACTACTTGAGTTGGCATTGGTCTTGCCTGTTGCAACCGCTACTGTCGAAAGATCTTTTTCCGCAATGAAGTTTATCAAGACGGATTTACGCAATAAGATGGGTGATATGTTTCTCACAGATGCATTGGTGTGCTATGTCGAGAAAGATATTTTTGATAGTGTTGAAATTGAAGCAATTTTGCAAAGGTTTCAAAATATGGGACCCCGTAGATTACAATTACCAGCTGTTAAAAAAAATAATTGGTGTATGCTATGAATTATGAATAAAGTTATTTTTTTCTATTACGACCCCCCGGTTAAGAATTTCTAGTTCCGCCACTGACAGGAATGGTCGTTTGACTAGGCATACATGGTTAGAGGACTCGTGCTCGACAAAATAAGAGGAAATATACTGAAGGTTCGTGTTTGTCGAATACCAAACTGAAGTGTTTACTGTAGCATATTTTTAATTAATTACATTTTTTTATTTTATTTTTTATTTGTGTATCGTTCTCTCTTCGAGATGGACAGGTAAGTGTGGTGAAGTGTGGTGAAGTGTGGTGAAGGAAATAAAGGTGCTGGGAGTTAAATGTAACGCAGTTGGTTTTTGCAAAGATTACTAAATGGGTCGTTGACTACTGGAATGGTCGTTTGACTAGACATAAATGGATAGAGGACTCGTGCTCGACAAAAAAAGAGGAAATATACTGAAGGTTCGTGTTTGTCAAATATCAAACTGAATTTTATATGTTATACCTTTTATCTCTTAACTGTTGCAAAAGTCGTATGAGCAGAATAATGAGGTGGGTTATGAATAAAAGCCGACATCTGTAAGGAAAAAAACACATTGGTCAGTATAGTCACTTGTGTCAAGCTCGAATTTAGATGGTAATTGGTCAGGATTGTAACTTCCAATTGGCTCCAAGCTGGATTAGAATTTTGATCTTTAAACTTGGTTTTATTTACTCTTTAAGATTGAGTTGTTTGCATTTACAAAGGTTAATTTAATGGAACATAGGCCATGTGTTGTTGCAACGGTAGCCGTCTTATTAGCTTGTGACGATCAGTCAACAAGAAACACTCTTGAATTGTCGTTTGACTACTGGAATGGTCGTTTGACTAGACATACATGGTTAGAGGAATCGCGCTCGACAAAAAAAGAGGAAATATACTAATATACTGAATGTTCGTGTTTGTCAAATACCAAACTAAAGTGTTTACAATAGCATATTTTCAGTTAATTGCATTTTTTTATTTTATTTTTTATTTGTGTATCGTTCTCTCTTCGAGATGGACAGGTAAGTATGGTGAAGTGTTGTGAAGGAGATAAAGGACCTGGGAGTTAAACGTGGCGTAGCTGGTTTTTGCAAAGATTACTAAATGGGTCGTTTGACTAGACATACATGGTCAGAGGACTCGTGCTCGACAAAATAAGAGGAAATATTCTGAAGGTTCGTGTTTGTCGAATACCAAACTGAAGTGTTTACTGTAGCATATTTTTAGTAAATTACATTTTTTTATTGTATTTTTTATTTGTGTATCGTTCTCTCTTTGAGATGGACAGATAAGTGTGGTGAAGTGTGGTGAAGTGTGGTGAAGGAAATAAAGGTGCTGGGAGTTAAACGTAATGCAGTTGGTTTTTGCAGAGATTACTAAATGGGTCATTGACTACGGGAATGGTTGTTTGACTAGACATACATGGTTATAGGACTCGTGCTCGACAAAAAAAGAGGAAATATACTGAAGGTTCGTGTTTGTCAAATACCAAACTGAAGTGTTTACAATAGCATATTTTAGTTAATTACATTATTTTATTTTATTTTTTATTTGTGTATCGTTCTCTCTTCGAGATGGACAGGTAAGTGTGGTGAAGGAAATAAAGGTGCTGGGAGTCAAACGTAACGCAGTTGGTTTTTTCAGAGATTACTAAATGGATCGTTTGATTACTGGAATGGTCGTTTGACTAGACATACATGGTCGTTTGCTCTTTTTAGCAAAAATAATCGGAACGAACATTATTGGCCGCTTTTCAAGTTACGTTTATACATATGGTTCTGGCTGATAACTTTTTTGTTGCCATCCATTGTGTTGGGAAAGCTTACTGATGGAATCCAGCTTTGAGAGGGCCTAATTGAATTCGAGTAAGGCACTGGTTGGGTGATTAAAGGTTTGAGAACAACTGCCTTTAATATGTTTATATGTTATACTGTTATCTCTTAACTGTTGCAAAAATCGTATGAGCAGAATAATGAGGTGGGTTATGAATAAAAGCCGACATCTGTAAGGAAAAAAAACACATTGGTCAGTATAGTCACTTGTGTCAAGCTCGAATTTAGATGGTGATTGGTCGGGATTGTAGCTTCCAATTGGCTCCAAGTTGGATTAGAATTTTGATCTTTAAACTTGGTTTTATTTACTCTTTAAGATTGAGTTGTTTGCATTTACAGAAGTTAATTTAATGGAACATAGGCCATGCGTTGTTGCAACGGTAGACGTCTTATTAGCTTGTGACGATCAGTCAACAAGAAACACTCTTGAATTGTCGTTAGACTACTGGAATGGTCGTTTGACTAGACATACATGGTTAGAGGAACCGCGCTCGACAAAAAAAGAGGAAATATACTAATATACTGAAGGTTCGTGTTTGTCAAATACCAAACTAAAGTGTTTACAATAGCATATTTTCAGTTGACTGCATTTTTTTATTTTATTTTTTATTTGTGTATCGTTCTCTCTTCGAGATGGACAGGTAAGTGTGGTGAAGTGTTGTGAAGGAAATAAAGGACCTGGGAGTTAAATGTAGCGCATCTGGTTTTTGCAAAGATTACTAAATGGGTCGTTTGACTACAGGAATGGTCGTTTGACTAGACATACATGGTTAGAGGACTCGTGCTCGACAAAATAAGAGGAAATATACTGAAGGTCGTGTTTGTCAAATACCAAACTGAAGTGTTTACTGTAGCATATTTTTAGTTAATCACATTTTTTTATTTTATTTTTTATTTGTGTATCGTTCTCTCTTCGAGATGGACAGGTAAGTGTGGTGAAGTGTGGTGAAGGAAATAAAGGTGCTGGGAGTTAAATGTAACGCAGTTAGTTTTTGCAGAGATTACTAAATGGGTCGTTGACTACGGGAATGGTCGTTTGACTAGACGTACATGGTTAGAGGACTCGTGCTCGACAAAAAAGAGGAAATATACTGAAGGTTCGTGTTTGTCAAATACCAAACTGAAGTGTTTAGTGTAGCATATTTTAGTTAATTACATTTTTTTATTTTATTTTTTATTTGTGTATCGTTCTCTCTTCGAGATGGACAGGTAAGTGTGGTGAAGGAAATAAAGGTGCTGGGAGTTAAACGTAGCGTAGTTGGTTTTTGCAGAGATTACTAAATGGGTCGTTTGACTCGACATACATGGTTAGAGGACTCGTGCTCGACAAAAAAAGAGGAAATATACTGAAGGTTCGTGTTTGTCAAATACCAAACTGAAGTGTTTACACTAGCATATTTTTAGTTAATTACATTTTTTATTTAATTTTTTATTTGTGTATCGTTCTCTCTTTGAGATGGACATGTAAGTGTGGTGAAGTGTGGTGAAGGAAATAAAGGTGCTTAAAAGTTAAACATAGCGCAGTTGGAGTTTGCAAAGGACCCAATATTTATGCGTACAAGATGCAAAACCATGTTCATATCTGAATATTTATAAAAGATGCTTCTTTTTCTCTTAAATGTCTTTAAGTAATTGGTTTAGTGTGCTTGACATTGTAACTGATTTTTGCTACTGGATTTTTTAGAGATTACTAAATGGGTTGTTTGACTAGACGTACATGGTTAGAGGACTCGTGCTCGATAAAAAAAGAGGAAATATACTGAAGGTTCGTGTTTGTCAAATACCAAACTGAAGTGTTTACAGTAGCATATTTTAAGTTAATCACATTTTTTTATTTTATTTTTTATTTGTGTATCGTTCTCTCTTCGAGATGGACAGGTAAGTGTGGTGAAGGAAATAAAGGTGCTTAGAAGTTAAACGTCGCGCAGTTGGAATTTGCAAAGGACATAATATTTATGTGTACATGATGCAAAACCATGTTCATATCTGAATATTTATAAAAGATGCCTATTTTTCTCTTAAATGTCTTTAAATAATTGGTCCAGTGTGCTTGACATTGTAACTGATTTTTGCGAAGATTTCAAAGTGTTAGTTAACATCTCATTTATATTAATTATTTTAGGTACTGCGTGAAAGCGACAATCACCAGTGCAATGGCTACGTATGTCGTTTTCAACGAAGGCATGACTGCTATGCTTAAGCATCAATTGCGATGATATGATGATTAAACGTGGCCACACAGATCCACAGAAATTGCCACATCGGATGGCCTCCAAATTAGATATACCCAGTTAGCACGCTAATCGTTCGAATTAGCGGAAGATGTAACATGGCTTCCAACAAAATGACTTTAACAACTATTAAATAACAGACGCCCAGGAGTACACATTTCTAGAGGTGAAGTTGCAAATGGTAAAGACAACGATGCATAAACTTTATGGAGGTTTTCTTCAACAATTAACTTTTTAGTTCTTTCATTTCAATGTTTATGTCAGCACCGATAAATAATATCATTTACTTTGAGTAGCATATTTGAGGAAAACGATTAAGGTGGTTTCAAGGTTCATAAACCAAGGACAAGACTGTAGGGGCTGCCGGGGTCGGCTACAAGTGTCAGTGAATTATGGTTCGTGACAATTTGGGGGTTTCGGTCCAAACGAGCATGTGGAAATCTAGCCAAGTGTGTAAACACTTGAGGTGAGTTCACAACCCTTCTCTTCTAATTGTTTTTAAATATTATTGGTGCCGATCATGTACAAAGAGTTCATTGTCTTGCAAGGGGTTAAAGTGTGTATTGACAGTTAAAAGTTAAGTAGCCGAATGTCCCATTTAGGTGACTTCCAATGATGTATTTGAATTGGATTTAAAGTTATATGTCTTACGCCTCCTTCTTGCTGATTTGTTCAGGGAACCTGATTTGGAGTTCGGCGAAGGGCGCATATGGTGAAGTGACCAATGAAAGTCAAAGTTAGTACTCTTCCAAAGTAATAAAATGTGTTTTTATAGAAAAGCGTTATTAAAAGAACTAGCGCTGTGGCAAAAGTTGCGCCACTCGAACATAGTGCAACTTATTATTCTTAAACAGTCGGGCATGGCTTGCGGACAGTAATGGATAAAGATGGAAAGTAAGGGTCTAGGTGATTCAAGTATCACTGTTGGAGCCAAGATGGTATATGTGGTGGATTTTGTTGATTGATGTTCGGGGCACATTAACTCGGGTTGAGTGCTCGGTAAGGCTTTCCACTTTGTTGAAGAACCCAAAGGTGAAGTTAATACTTCAATTATTTATGAAGATAAGGAATATGTTTGTTCTATTTTGTAATTTTTTAAAGGAACATGCATCTTGGTTGATCTATCAGATAGAATGAATTGCATTCTGAACACTTTTGATCCCATATAAATTCTTTTAATGGAAAATTGAGATTTTGGGTTTCTATGCTTGAGATAACAATATTCCTTTTGTGAATATTTTATGAATATTTTAGATTTCTTTTGTTGAATACTTGAGATCCCATATTTCTTTTGATGAGTACTTGAAATCCCAATAATCTTTTTGTAAAGTTTGTGGTAATTTTATGTTGGTTTTAGCCGATATTTCGTTTAAGGACAGTACTTATGCGTTCACTTTGAAGCATTTAAACCGTGAATGAAACCTGTGTACATGCTAGAAGTGGGAGCGAACTTGAGAAAACTTATATGTGAAGGAACACCAATGAACATCAGGAATAGTCCATAAGATGGTGCGTGATAGTTATGGTATAGAACACCAAGAAGCCTCAGGGATAGCCCATGAGGCTACACAACATACGTATCAACTATTATTTTAGGACTTTTCACTAGCCACACGGTTAGTGTGACACCCCGACCCATGGCGGAACTCCGGAAGCATCAAACCGATACGAAATCCCGGAAGCATAAAATTAATAAACATTATAATGGATACAAACACTATCCAAGTTCCTTATAGATATTAGTTATGTAACATTCCAACGTGAATAACAAATAAGTTAGTCTTAAGATTATAAATAAGTTAATCGCATGATTATTTCGATTTCATTCTCAAACTTTAGTGATATATTTTGTAGACATGTCAATTATTTCGATTTCATTCTCAAATTTTAACGAGATATTTTGTAGACATGTTAAAGGGTGGAATGTTTCTTTTATTTCAAATTGGGATCAATACTGGTGTTTCTTTTGTATCATGGGCTGAACTTGAAGCGATAACACAAAGGTATATTTTTGTCGTAGTGGGCCTTCAAAAGATATCATCCCTGGGTATATTAATACGAATTTAAATAAGAATTTAGATATTGATGTTTATATAAACTTGATGTCAATCAAAAGATGAAAACATTGACCTTTCGTTGATTTATTAAAGGTTCACTGGTATGTAACTGGTTTTTGGAGAGGGAAGTGATCACTCTGTTTGGTTTTGGGTTTGTACCAATTAGGGTCGTGTATTGTCTGTTTGGGATGTCACACCCCCAAAATCCACCTGCGGATAACACCCGCTTCGAGGGCGTGACTGACCAGGATCCAACCACCAATTATACTAAGCATTGGTTAATGGTAAAGTAAAATGTTATCTTGAGTAGTTTAGCAACGTCTTAGCTTAAGTTTGATAGTAAGTTTAAACAAAACAGCGGAAGCATAAACCAAATAGTTTTAAAAGATAGTTCATGGTTCAAGATAAATAAAACCCAACACACGGGTTTTGACGAACACTACACATCCCCAAGCAGCAGCTCCTCAGTCACTGGTTACCTGCAAAGCATGCAGTAAGGTGTCAACAATAATGCTGAGTGAGTTCACTAGTAATCCAGTTTTAAATACCAAAAACTTGTTTTACCAGTTAATTTATCCGTTTATACATGCCATGGGGAGCTACCCCAAAAATTAGCGACTAAACTGTTTTTCCAATACCGAACACTAGGTAACCGTTTGCGTTTCCGCAGGATGCCCCGATGTCAATGTTCTATCATCATTGACGGATGCCTGAGTACATTAGTTCACGACCGATCCCATACCATGGCACGGTGTGAGGTTGGTAAAACCTAAATAGCGCTATCAACTAATAACCCGTTCGCCTGGCCCCGGCGACTAATCGGTATTATGTAGTAGGGACTTGAGTGATAGAGTTGCGTTTAGTGCCGTTTGGTTGCATTCCGTATAAACAGTAATCAACTAAAAGGTTTCCCAATACAAGGGAAGAGAAAGTAAGTTTGTTCCCAGTAACTAGGGAAGGAAAAATGAATGGTATCCCCTTTACAAGGGGATAAGATTGTTCTAGTCTCGTGTCCCAAACCACCGGGACGCATGCTTTTAAGTTGTGAACTCACCTTGGGTTGCTCGGTAGATATTTTACCCGGTCAATTACGTTGGTCACCACGTCCTAGCATGGTTACCAAATATGGGTCAAGTTGGGTACAAATAAACACATAGCGAACACGTATGGCAAACATATATAAACACTTAGCATGCATACAAACAACGAACAGTTGGGTTATTGGGTCAGCCCTAAACACACAATCAGCAGTAACAACATGTAGTCCAGTCAACAGAAAGCCCAACAGTCAAAGCCCAATAACAACAAAGTAGCCCAGTCGAGACAAGGGTGGTTGCGACTCGCAACCGAGGTTACGACTCGCAACCGAGGTCACGGTTCATCACGTTTTGGTTACAACTTAGCAGCAATGGTTACGTCTCGCAACCGGATTCGACACGCGTTGATTGCGACTCGCAACTGGGAGGTCTCGACAAAGCTTGATGTGGTCTCGAGTCGCAACCAAAGGTTGCGACTCGCAACCGTGATTACGTGCACAACAATCATCTAGAACCTGCAATATGTACTGACCAATAGGATTGTATTTTTGTGTGAGTTTGTACTATCCAATAAGAATCCTTAAACATGTTTTCTTGTCTGTTTTGTGCACAATTCGGATCAAACTTAGCATATTTGAATGTTCATAAAATCTTCATACACGTTCTTCATTTATTCAAACATCCGAAACATATATTTTACAACACTATCATGAGGACTTAACCAATCAATCATAACAAGCCGGATAACACACCATTCATGAACATTCAACCCTAAATCATGCATAAATCCTTTAACCAAACCCTTATCATAACCCGGATAACCAAACCATTCCACATCACAACCATTCTTGCATTTAAAGCACACAAACAAGATATCAAAGCAACACTAACCGTTTACCCATATTACACCTTTTTGATTCACACAATGAAGCATCAATAAGCATACACAACAAACATCATAAAAACACTAACCAATAGAGATTCAAGGTGTGAGGGTATGATGGATCGATGAGTGAGCTTCCGGTTGGTGATTCCGAGCTAGAGCCGAGGTGTTCTTGTTGTTGGTTGATCCGAGAGGGAAAAGGAGAGGAGAGGGAGGTGATCTTGGTTAGGGTTTTAGGGTTTTTAGTGAGAGGTAGAGAGTGTGAGAGTGTGAGAGAAAATGTTGCAAAATGGTAAAATGGTGAGGGGTGGCCGGTATATATATCGAGTGGGTCAAGGGTTCACAAATGTTGTTCTTGGTGGTCGGCCCAACCGGCCCAACTGTTACTGTTTACTCGAGACCGGGTGGTCTCGAGTCGGGTTCGCGGTCTCGACTCACTTCTACTCTAATATATATATATATATATATATATATATATATATATATTTATATCATACATACACACAACACATTATCGGCACATAGCACAAAGGAGTCACCATTTTCATTTTATAACACATATGCACGCAAAGTTACATCAAAAGGTTTCCCGGGAAAATCCGAAGTGTCACATTATCCCCAAGTTTTAAGAACTTTCGTCCCGAAAGTTGAGGCAGTCACTGTCAAGCTAGTGTAAGTGGAAACGTTTCAACGGGGTGTCACATGGGACCTGTTTTAACCCTTAGACGTGAAGCCTAAGTTTGGAAAGGCCCAGAAAAAAATGATGATCTACAAGGGCTTCAATGCCGGTAGATATTATATGTCTGTTTTAAGCCACCTGCGAAACTCGCGGGATCTTAGGCTAGTAAGATATAAAAGAAACAAACATAGTATGTAGTCTTCTTTGTTTTAAACGGAACAACATTCCACTGTGAAGCAAGTTTCCAACTTTACAGTTTGTTTGAATGCTTTATGATAAAAGAAATTTGTTGCATTCTAGTAGGGGATTAGACGAAGTAAACCAGGGGAGAAGAAAGGTATACCGATACAAGAGGAGAACGTGAGTTTCTGTCGTGAACTCGTAGCGTTTTTCAGCGAACCCGATCTCCGGCAAACTTCGAACTCCGGTGACGTGCTCGGTGAACGACTGTGGGAATGAACGGAGGTTATTCCGGGGAGCTTCGATCACTCTGGCGTAACTCCGGTGACTTCCAAGTGATTCGAAAAGAGTGCGAGAGGTCCGAACAAGGTTGGTATATCTCCGGGTTGCGAAAGGGGGTTGTGAGAGGTGTGGGTGTGTCAAGAGGTTGTGAGGGTGTTGGTATTTATAAGGTTCGCTCGTCTCGTAAATTTGGCAATGAAATCATGGCTTGTTCATGATGGGGTTCAAGAAGGAAACGCGGAATGTTAATCAATTTCGAAAAATCAGGAAATCGATCAAAGGAAAGTTGTTGCTGTCTCTCGGCTGGTTGTTTGCTGTCAATCGGTTGGTGGCGGCAATTCTTGTTTTTAAATATAGTTTCACATTTGTTTTTAACTATTAAACCTTCGTATAAGTTTAACTATATGGACCAACTGAACATGTTAATTTAGTATCATTAAAACCTATATATTATATTATTTTAGTCCTACAATTTGATATATTTAAACAATTGCTTGTGTATGAGGTTTGAAACCACATTTTAATTTAACCTATTTATTATTTAAGAAATTCGTCATCTACTGTATATATTTAAAAGTAACACCCTCTGACTTGAAGGGTTAACTAATTAGCTAGGTTTAACTTGGTTAATGTATACTAACTAACTAGATTACTTTTATAAAAAAAATAAAAAAATAAAAACTTTTATTTGTAAATTTAATTAATTAAACTAATGAATAACTAAATCATATTGATAATTATATTAAAAATTCAAAAGAAGATCTTTAGACGGTTAATTAATTCGCGAAAAAAAAATTCCCGAGTTTCAAGGGTTAGGATCCGAGATTCAAAACGGGTCGGATTTTTGGAATCCATTTTGACGGATGTTACAGTCTCCCCTACTTTAGGAGATTTCGTCCTCGAAATCTAAGGGGAAAACTGATTCAAAAGAAGGAATAGATGAGACTTTGATCGTAACGTTTTGTTCAAAGAAATTGTTTTCATGAATGCGTTACATAGCATATAGTTTCACATAGCATACAAAAGGTTCAACTAGTTTCACATAGCATAATTATGAATTTCACGTAGTGTATCATAGATAATGAAAGCATTGTAAATTTAGTTTGTTCTCGAGATATTGTTATTATTTGATTTAAATTGCGAAGATAGTGCGTATCGTATCTCCAAGTTTGAAATAAAATAAACGTTCAAATGTAAAGTATCATTGAGAACGAAGAAGAGTTGGTAACTACCTCCGAGGTAAGGAAATCACCCCTAGCTCATTGGTTAAGTTGAAAAGTGAGGGGAGCTAATCATCAAGGGAAGGAAATCACTCCTATCTGGATGATAAGCTTCCATTTTTGGGAATATGAGTGGATTAAATCTTGTGGTGATATTTTGAATTCATAGATATAGATTGTGTATGAAAAGGATTAGTATGATATGTTTATGTATGTATGTGGCTCGTGTAGGTAGAATTACTAGAGTATTGTGCATCTTTCGTCACCAGAGTGAACAAGGCCGTAAAGTTATAATGTGCGCCCCTCGACACCGAGGTGACCGAGGTCGTAAAGTATAAAGTGCGCCCTTCGACACCGAGGTGACCGAGGTCGTAAAGTTATAATATGCGCCCATCGACACCGAGGTGAACGAGGTCGTAAATGTGCGTCCCTCGACACCGAAGTGACCGAGGTCGTAAATGTGCGTCCCTCGACACCGAAGTGACCGAGGTCGTAAATGTTTAATGTGCGTCCCTCGACACCGAAGCGACCAAGGTCGTAAATGTTTAATGTGCGTCCCTCGACACCGAAGCGACCGAGGTCGTAAATGTTTAATGTGCGTCCCTCGACACCGAAGTGACCGAGGTCGTAAATGTTTAATGTGCGTCCCTCGACACCGAAGCGACCGAGGTCGTAAATGTTTAACGTGCGTACCTCTACACCGAAGTGACCGAGGTCGTAAATGTTTAATGTGCGTCCCTCGACACCGAACTGACCGAGGTCGTAAATGTACGTCCCTCGACACCGAAGTGACCGAGGTCGTAAATGTTTAATGTGCGTCCCTCGACACCGAAGTGACCGAGGTCGTAAATGTTAAATCATATAGATTTTGAGATATAACATAAAAGAGATTCAATGCAAATGTGGATCGTCACGGAACGTAACATAAGATTATTCCAAAGTAAGTCGAAGTCCTTTTCAAATTAAGGAAACATGCTTTGGTCTAATAGACAAATACTCTCATCGAGAAGCGACTAACGATATTTGTCCTTCCAGTTACTACACGTCCTTAATCGATTGGGAAAATCGAAACTTTGGCGAGATTGAAAATCGAAGAGTGGGACTAGTTAACAAGATGCGAGTTTCACCTCTAACTTGATAACATTGTACCCTAACGTGGTTGGTACTTATCAAAAGATAAGGGTCCACTAGAGTATGAAATGGAAATTCCCTTCAAGATTTGGATATCACTCCTAACTTGAGGGTAGATTTCGTGCAAAAATTCAAAGTATAGCTGAGTGAAAGTCATCACCAAATGTGGGAATCACCCCTATTTTGGTGAGTCATTTCGATTGTGTAATCAGAGTGTCTTCAAAGCCTCCAAGTGTATTGTGTTAGCCTTAGGAAAGGTATGTATATTAAGAGTCCAAGAGAATAGAGGGAAGAAAAGAAGATAGAAAGGAAGTTGTTTTAAGCAACACATAGTGAATTAGCTCTTAAACTATAGACTAGGCAAGACATTCCTAATTCCCTATAGTTATGGCTCTGATACCAATCTGGTATCAGAGTACTCCTACTATAGACTAGGGAAAAGTATAGAAATTCTACCTAATTCCCTATAGTTATGGCTCTGATACCAATCTGTCACACCCCAACCGATGGCGGAAACATCGGGATGAGACGAACAAATTGCTCAAAACAACATAACACTAAATGTGACAATATGAATTAAATTATTTTATTAACACTAGAAAAGTAGTACAAAATCTCAAATATTCAAACATAATCTCAAACAAAAATAAATTGCTAATATGGGTTTCTAATGCCATCCTAGCTTGTTTTCTTGAAGCTTGATAAGTCACCATTGATTGCGTTGCGATTTCTTGTAAATACGCACGAGTAGAGATTGGGAAATCCAAGAGAACGAACATGAGTAATTAACCTAGATATTTAGAATAACACATGATGATCTAGTTAATAATTATTCAAAAATATGGTTTCTAATTTTATTGTTTACAATTTAATTAAATATCATAATATAATTTAACTTATTATTAACAATTAATGTTAACGAAACTATAATAAAATAGCATGTTTGGTCTATGTGGTTTAACAAGGTAAGGACTAAAGGTGAAAAAAAAAATAACAAGCCACAGGGACTATCTGGGCAATTAACTCTATAATTAATTTAGTGAAACCAATAATATATTTAATAAAATCACTAAATCTTGTATAGTTGGTTTTGATTTTATTTGAAAACAACCTCGACATCATCTCCTTCATTAATAACCCAACCGAACAGTAACTTGTCATCCTTATCATTTTAATATAACAGAAACAATAACCACTGTTATTTAAACTTGTAGTTAATATAATAAAAAAAAATTAGTGTGTATACTTGACAAATGTAGTGAAACGAACATAGGCCTCTTTTCAAGTTTTAAATCTTTATAATAATCTGCATGTAGTTAAATGATGGATCTTCTAATATATCATTTGGCATTTTATTTTCTATATAAGAAATAAAAGAAACAAACATAGTATGTAGTCTTCTTTGTTTTAAATGGAACAACATTCCACCGTGAAGCAAGTTTCCAACTTTACAGTTTGTTTGAATGCTTTATGATAAAAGAAATTTGTTGCATTCTAGTAGGGGATTAAACGAAGTAAACCAGGGGAGAAGAAAGGTATACCGATACAAGAGGAGAACGTGAGTTTCTGTCGTGAACTCCTAGCGTTTTTGAGCGAACCCGATCTCCGGCAAACTTCGAACTCCGGTGACGTGCTCGGTGAACGACTGTGGGAATGAACGGAGGTTATTCCGGGGAGCTTCGGTCACTCCGGCGGAACTCCGGTGACTTCCAAGTGATTCGAAAAGAGTACGAGAGGTCCGAACAAGGTTCGTATATCTCCGGGTTGCGAAAGGGGGTTGTGAGAGGTGTGGGTGTGTCATGAGGTTGTGAGGGTGTTGGTATTTATAAGGTTCGCTCGTCTCGTAAATTTGGCAACGAAATCATGGCTTGTTCATGATGGGGTTCAAGAAGGAAACGCGGAATGTTAATCAATTTCGAAAAATCAGGAAATCGATCAAAGGAAAGTTGTTGCTGTCTCTCGGCTGGTTGTTTGCTGTCAATCGGTTGGTGGCGGCAATTCTTGTTTTTAAATATAGTTTCACATTTGTTTTTAACTATTAAACCTTCGTATAAGTTTAACTATATGGACCAACTGAACATGTTAATTTAGTATCATTAAAACCTATATATTATATTATTTTAGTCCTACAATTTGATATATTTAAACAATTGCTTGTGTGTGAGGTTTGAAACCACATTTTTATATAACCTATTTATTATTTAAGAAATTCGTCATCTACTGTATATATTTAAAAGTAACACCCTCTGACTTGAAGGGTTAACTAATTAGCTAGGTTTAACTTGGTTAATGTATACTAACTAACTAGATTACTTTTATAAAAAAATAAAAATAAAAATAAATAAAAACAATAAAAACTTTTATTTGTAAATTTAATTAATTAAACTAATGAATAATTAAATCACATTGATAATTATATTAAAAATTCAAAAGAAGATCTTTAGACGGTTAATTAATTCGCGAAAAAAAAAATTCCCGAGTTTCAAGGGTTAGGATCCGAGATTCAAAACGGGTCGGATTTTTGGAATCCATTTTGACGGATGTTACAGTCTCCCCTACTTTAGGATCTAAGGGATCAACAGGATCAACGGGATCAACAGGGTCCTCCATATGCTGGTCCATAGGAATATACTCAATATCGTGGTCAGGATCAAATCCTGGAGGAAAAACGGGATCAGAATCCTCAATGTCGTCGTGCTCGAACACAAAGCTCGGAATGGGTGCGGCAGAAGATGCCTGATCGGGGTCCGAGTCGTGTACAAAATGCTGCGTGCTCACCTCGTGAGATGGTGCAGATGCCACAGACTCAAAGGAGTCTGGGACGGGCGAATGGGCGGGCGAGTCCTCAACAGGAGCACCAGCGATCATCAAAAGATTGCCAGCGGGAAGAGGGGCTGCATCAGGAATCTCATCCTCGAAAGGCTCGTCCTCAAAGAGATCAACATCGCCGTCAGCCTCGGCGTCGGGTAGCAAGTCGTATGCTGGATACGAAGCAAGAGGAATAGGAGCTGGAATCATAACCAGGGGAAGATACTCAGCAGGAGCGCCATCAATAGGCTCATAAGCACCCTCGGGTAGAGCGAAGGGCAGGGAGTCATCATCATCGGTGCTAGTGAAGTCGGAGGTATGCACCTCGTGCTCTGAAGACACAATGTCGTCCGATACTACGGGTAAAGGTCCGGTGGTATCTGAATCACCCGTGGCTGGTGAGTCCATGGGTCTGTAACATAAACACAAACATGCACAAAAATCAGTAAATCAGGTAATCACACAAGTTACCAAGTAATAATCACATAATCCTCCTAGTCCCACTAGCCTCCCAGCCTCCCAGACTGTCCTTCCTAGTCCCACTAGCCAATTCTCCCAGCCTCCCAGACTGATATCCTAGTCCCACTAGACAATTCTCCCAGCCTCCCAGACTGACTCCCTAGTCCCACTAGACAATTCTCCCAGCCTCCCAGACTGACTCCCTAGTCCCACTAGACAACTACCTCGATCCAGTAGATCGAGCCTCGACCTCCCAGACCGAGCCTCAGTCTCTCAGACCGAGCCTCAGCCTCCCAGACTGAGCCTAAAAATAATAAATAAAATGTGCTCAACATTTGTTTATAAAAACGTTTTGGATCTGGACTTAAGTGGTATGCAGTAAAAATGTTTTCGTGAGAGCCCTAGTGATCATAGTCTAGACTCAAGAAGGAATCCTAGTTCGCTATGATCAGAGCTCTAATACCAAGCTGTCACACCCTGGCTTTGTGGGAACGTGGTTAATTTGGTGTGACTTCTTAATACCATAGCTTAATCATAACAAAGCTATATGAATTAAAAACATGCAAGATCATCCATTAAAATAAAATCATAACATTGTCTTAACGGGTTAACACCCAACAACCATAAACTTGTCTAAACATTACAAATCCAAACACAACATAAACATGATTCAAGGACTGTGACTTGTCCAGGAAAGAGTCACATTCCCCGAACCCTGGATGACCCTGGTGACTTATGCAGCGGAAAACATGCCATACCGTGCCAGATCTTTAATTCCCTGAAATACATGTAAGTTGAAAAATCAACAATAATGTTGAGCGAGTTCATGCGAAAGTGAGTAAATAAACCTTTGTATTTATCAAAACCCTGGTATGTAGCAAATAAGGAAAAAGAGATCACCAATGGTTTGCAAGGCCATTGACATGTGTGAAGTGCAAGTAGGAAGACTCAAACCTAGCGGATTTTGCGTCGGGCACAAAGTCACCCCGAGGCCCGTTATGCTGGACCTGGAGTTGGGCTCGCTACACCCAGATAGATCTACCGCTTACGTCCCTCGGTCCTACCATGAGGATTAATGGCCTCCAGTTCCCGCCTACCCACTCACATGATCTAAGTAATAACCCTCCTTACGCTAACCATACCATGTATCAAGTATTTCATAATCATAGTAACATGTATTTCACCCCCGCAGTTTATAAAACTAAAAAGAGTTAAGGGAAAAGGGGGACATGAACTCACAGTCAGTGCGTCGCTATACCAAGTACTCCAAATATCCGATAGCTGTGCAACGACCTACATGTGCTAATTCTATTAGACGGATGGCCGTGCCTTAGCTTTATAGTTTTAATTTTCGGGAAACAGTTAGACAACCGTTCCTTGTATATATTTGGTAATTTAATTTCCTTCCCAAGGGTGGGGGATTTAATATATGTGCATTTGTAACATCTCATTAAGTCCCACTTAATATATTTTTACTTCTCATTCCAAAATATAATTATTTTTCTCAAAAATATTATATTTTCTCTTCGCATAATACTTTCCAAAATAATACGTTGACAAAATACGCATTTATGAATATTTCCGTATAAAGCGTAAGTTACGTTTTGGCGATTTAGTGGTAATAGTAATTACCGTTGTAACTTATATGTTTGTCGTGTAGGCGTTGGTATTATTTTGGGTTTGTCAAAGTTTGTAAATATTATTTTTACTCTAAAAATAATATTTATATATTTTCACAAAATAATCATAAACAGTGTGGTGAAAAATATATTTATCGAATAAATATTTATCACGTTTAGTTTTTGTGAAAATCCCACCTCCGATTATTTAATAAATAAAGTCTTGGCGAAATGTATTTTGAAAACATTTCAAAATAGTTTAACACTTGCAAATAATTCTAAGTGTTAGATTTTAGAAAAATTTCGCCAGAGTTTCCCCTGTAACTGGAGGTGGCCACGCTTTCAAGCGTATCATTTTCTTTTACAAAATCATTCCAACATTTCTTTAAATCAACCAATCAATTTCCGACACATCAAACTAGTTTCAACACATCAAACTTGTAGACTAGTATGTAAAATCGCATTATTACATGAACTTGTAGTTTTTCCGAAAGTCATAGTGTAGATCACCTTATATTTAGTGGATCTATGTATAAAATAGTTTAGTCTTGTAAAAACCCCGTTTTTAGAACAAATCACCCTTTACAACTTCCCGACAACTTTTATAAAAATTGTTACTTTGTCGGATCTTTCGTTTCACAAGTGTTTATACACTTGTAGTTTGTAAAAATCATATTTGTTAACATGTCACCCAACTTTTATAAAACATAGTTTTCTCGACACTTGGTTCTACGAATATACCACTTGTACATACGTAGATCGGCTCGTTTTAAATACTATTTTACAAGTCAAAATACTTTTACACAAGTTCATGTTTCTCGTGTGGTGGAGTTTCACCTTTTAACCCTCGTACCGACAGAAACAAGCTTATGTCAAGATCTATGATCTTAACAAAGTCGGGTTAAACGATGATAAGAGCCACCACATCGTAGATCGGGCCTCAATAATCAACATATTTAAATACTACAACTTTTATACATGATATGAGCTTTTAACCAACAATATTCGAGTTTTAGTAGACTTTATAGATTCAAAACGCATGATTCCGACTTTTAACCATTAAAAATCATATTAACCACTTTAGATACGATCGAGAGTGAGTTTTAAACATTATACCTCTAGCTCGGGGCTAGGGAAGAATCTAGTCAAAAATGGCGTGGATAAAAGCAAAGAAACGAGGTCCTTCAACTTCCGCTTGCTTCAAGCTTCCTTATATGTAACTCGTAAGCCTTGTATATGCTTGAAATGGAGTGATCAAGATCGAAAGATAGATGGGTGGAAGTGTGGGTGTTCGGCCGAGAATTAGACAAGAGGGAGAGAGAGTGATTTTGGTGGAGTGTGGATGTGAGAAGTCTTATGTGCAACCTTATGTATTTATAGACAATTTTAGGATTATCGTCCAACGGATCTCGTGTCCCCTAGATATTAAACATAACCATTTAAATAAACAAAAAGTGTACTTCCTTGTCCCCTTAGTTTGGCCGATCTCCTTAGGGGGGGGGGGGTATCCGGTTGGTTTTTAATTGTTCAGTTAGAGTTTAGTTTAGTTAAGTCGGTTAACTTTAGGGATTAACCCCGTTAGTTGCATGACGCGTTATAAGGCGGGTGTTAGGGTAATCAGGGACCCTAACTGGCTCAGAAAAGTACTAATAATATTTTTGACAATATTTTTATGTTCCGGGTATAGTCCGGTTGTTCGGTTGGATAGTAATCCGTTAAAGTGCTTAAGTAATCTTTTAAGCGTCGTAAATAATATTTTTAGCGACACAATTTATTCAGCAAAGTGTCAGGAATATTTCCCCATGTTTTGGCACTTTATTAGTTAGCTAGAAGTTAGTATGTTGATAAAAGTGCTGTGTCTTATGCTTAGAGTACGTTTTAGGCACATCCAATCATTATATCTTATTCCTAGAGACGCAGTTTAACAACCCTTGTATCCCTACACACACTATGGGTGTAGTAAAATATTTATGGCCCATATAGGCTTTTAGAGGCAGTGTTTGCCTGATGCTGGCTATATCAGCATGTTCAATAGGTTATCCGTTCAAATGCTACTGTGCTTTTGTGCATCATGTTTGTCACAAGAGTTCAGTAAATAAATAATGTAGTGACAGAAATCAAGGTATGATGCAGACATGTACAAGTATCAACAGTCAAGTAACAGTTTATCAGAAATCTCAGTTAAGCACAGTAATTAAGCAACAATTAATAATTAATTAAATCGTACGGATACCTGGTTTAGTGAGGGTTGTCACATTCTCCCCCCGTTAAATAAATTTCGTCCCGAAATTTTAAGTTCTGCTTGTAGAAGCAGGGTTCTCAGGAAATAAGTGGGGGTATTTCTCTTTCATTCGGTCTTCACGCTCCCAGGTGAACTCAGGACCATGTCTAGCATTCCAACGAACTTTGACGAGCTTGACACTGCTCCGGCGGGTCTTGTTCACTTTCCAATCCGTGACCTCGACAGGTTCTTCAACGAAGTGGAGCGTGTCATCAACATGAATTTCGTCGGTAGGAATGGCAACGTTAACTTGAGTTGGACTTCTCTTCAGATTGGATACATGAAATGTATCGTGAACATTATTCAGTTCGGCAGGTAGATCCAACTTGTATGCTACGGTCCCAATTCTTTCCAAAACCTTGAAAGGACCAATGTAGCGCGGATTCAACTTCCCACGCTTCCCAAAGCGTGCCACACCCTTCCAGGGTGATACCTTCAACAAAACCATATCCCCAACCTCAAACTCCTGAGGTTTCCTTTTCAGATCTGCGTAGGTCTTCTGACGGTCACGAGCCGCATTAATGCGATCTCGGATTTGCGCAATCTTATATGTAGTTTCCTGAACTACATCGGGACCTACCAATTATCTATCACCTGCGTCGGACCAACAGAGCGGCGACCTGCACTTGCGCCCATATAAAGCTTCAAACGGCGCGGCACCAATACTGGTGTGGTAGCTGTTGTTGTATGAAAACTCAACCAGGGGTAAATGCTTATCCCAGCTACCGCCCAAATCCATCACACATGCTCTCAGCATGTTTCTAACGTCTGAATCGTCCGCTCGCTTTGACCGTCGGTCTGCGGGTGAAAAGCTGTGCTCAGATTCAACTTGGAGCCAAAAGCTTCCTGGAAGGATTGCCATATCCTTGACACGAACCTTCCGTCTCTATCAGAGATAATCGAGAGAGGTACTCCATGGCGCGTAACAATCTCTCTCATGTAAATTTCAGCCAATTTGCTTGTATGATCCTTCTCGCGGATAGGCAAGAAGTGTGCTGACTTCGTCAATCGATCCACTATCACCCAGATAGTGTCATGGCCTCTTGGCGTTCTTGGCAACTTTGTAACAAAATCCATGGAGATTTGTTCCCACTTCCACTTGGGAATCTCTGGTTGTTGCAGAAGTCCTGAAGGCTTCTGGTATTCCGCCTTAACCTTGGCGCATGTCAAACATTTGCTCACGTAAATAGCAACATCGCCTTTCATCCTAGGCCACCAGTAATAATCCTTAAGATCCTGGTACATCTTATCCGCTCCAGGGTGGATAGAGTACCGCGACTTGTGAGCTTCATCAAAGATAACCTCTCTTAAACCACCAAACAGAGGAACCCAAATCCTTTTCTCAAAACACAACGTTCTTTCCTTGTTTGGCACCAATATCTTCTCCATCCCACGGAGATATTCTTCCTCAAGGTTTCCCTCCTTGAGAGCTTCCTTCTGTGCTGCACGAACGCGCGAGGAAAGGTCGGTTTGAATTATCATTTCCATAGCCCTAACCCTTATGGGCTTGATTCTCTCTTTACGACTTAGGGCATCGGCGACCACATTCGCCTTCCCTGGGTGATACTTGATCTCGCAGTCGTAATCGTTCAACAACTCGACCCATCGCCTTTGCCTCATATTCAACTCCTTCTGGTTGAATATATGCTGGAGGCTCTTGTGATCTGTGAATATTGTGCACTTCGTACCATAAAGGTAGTGTCTCCAGATCTTCAAAGCGAAAACCACTGCGCCAAGCTCCAAATCGTGCGTGGTATAGTTCTTTTCGTGCACTTTCAGTTGGCGTGACGCGTAAGCAATAACCTTCTGGCGTTGCATCAACACGCAACCCAATCCTTGACGTGAAGCGTCGCAGTATACCACGAAATCATCTGTACCTTCTGGCAGAGCTAAGATTGGCGCATTACAAAGCTTATCCTTCAATATCTGAAATGCTTCATCCTGTTTGATTCCCCAATCAAACTTCTTTTCCTTCTGCGTGAGGAGCGTCAATGGTTGAGCGATCTTTGAAAAGTTCTCGATGAACCTTCGATAATAGCCAGCCAAACCCAAGAATTGTCGAATCTCGGTTGGCGTCTTTGGCGTTTCCCAATCCTTGATCGCCTCGATCTTGGTTGGATCCACGTGGATTCCATCACCGTTCACCACGTGCCCAAGGAATTGCACTTCTCGTAGCCAAAACTCACACTTAGAGAACTTGGCGTACAACTGTTCTTTCTTCAGCAGCTCCAGAATGGCTCTAAGATGCTGCTCGTGCTCAGCCTTCGTCTTTGAATAAATCAGAATATCATCGATGAATACGATCACGAACTTATCCAAGTACGGCTTACAAACTCGATTCATCAGATCCATGAATGCTGCAGGTGCGTTTGTCAGACCAAACGGCATAACGAGAAACTCGTAGTGTCCATATCGAGTTCTGAAGGCTGTCTTCGGGATACTTTCCTCCTGTATCCGTAGCTGATGGTATCCAGATCGAAGATCGATCTTTGAATAGAAGCTTGAACCTTGAAGCTGGTCGAATAGATCATCGATTCTTAGCAGGGGATACATATTCTTGATCGTCAGCTTGTTCAACTCTCTGTAGTCGATGCACATACGGAAACTACCGTCCTTCTTCTTGACAAACAAAACTGGAGCTCCCCAAGGCGAGAAGCTTGGTCGAATAAATCCCTTGTCTAACAACTCTTGAAGTTGTGTCGACAGTTCTTGCATCTCAGACGGAGTAAGTCTATAGGGTGCCTTAGCCACATGCGCGGCGCCTGGAACTAAGTCAATGTGAAACTCCACTTGCCTCTGAGGCGGCAATCCAGGCAAGTCTTCTGGAAAGACTTCTGGGTATTCCCTTACGACAGGGATGTCTTCGATCTTCGGCTCAGCAGCCTTTTTATCCACAATGTGTGCTAGAAAAGCAACACATCCTTTCTGCAAACACTTTCTCGCTTTCAGGCAGCTAATCATCCTCAACGGCGTCTCACGCTTCTCCCCATGAACAACAATGGTCTCACCATCATCGGTCGGGATACGAATAATCTTCTCGTGACAAACTATCTCGGCCTTGTTACTCGATAACCAATCCATCCCTACTACCACGTCGAAGCTTCCCAACTGGACCGGTAGTAGATCGAGAGCAAACTCACGCTCTCCCAGCTCGATTACGCAACCTCGAATCACCTCGTTAGCTTCTACTAACTTCCCATTCGCTAATTCGATCGAGTATGGAATATCTAATTTACTAGCGGCTAAACCAAGCATGTTTCTAAATTCTAGCGATACGAAGCTATAATCGGCACCAGTATCAAACAAAACGGATGCATAGGGTTGGTTTATAGGGAACGTACCAGTGACAACATTGGGATCCTGGCGCGCCTCCCTTGCTTCTATGTTGAAAACTCTTCCGCATGCTTGGTTTAATTCTGGGCAATTCCTCTTGTAATGCCCAACATCACCGCAGTTAAAACATCCGGGCCTCTGCCCGTTCCCTCCATTATTTCCCGCTTGGTTGTTTCCCTGATTTCGATTCACGGTGCCCGCTTGGGTAGCATGATTAGCACGGTTTCCATCACCTCCCTGGTTTCCTTGTGGGCGGTTCCCAGCACCACCACGGCTGTTCCTATTCCCATATCCTCCTTGGCTTCCCCGGCCAGCATTAGCCCAACAAGAATCCTTTGAATGACCAGTCTTCCCACATGATTCACAAACTTTTGGCCCGCATCGGCTAGAGTGATGGCGTTGGCAAGAACTACACTTGGGATGAGCACCCATATATCCTTTACCTTTCTTCCTACCACCAGCCGGATCTTGAGCCGGCGCATTCGATTCCCCTTTCTTAACCACCATCCCGGTGCCCTGCTTGAAATTCGAAAACTTTCGCTTATTTCCACCAGACGACTCCACATGAGTCTCTTTCTTCTTGGGCTCAATTTCATCAAATTTGTTCAACCGAATTGCCTCTTCGGTGAGAGCCACGCTCAAATCAATGGCTTCTGTGATAGTTGCAGGTTTGGAGGAAGTCACCATGCTGATTATTTGAGGAGCCAATCCCCAAATGAAGCGTTCAATCCTCTTGAAATCAGGTGTAACCATGTAGGGTACCACATGCGACAAGTCGTGGAACCTCTGAACATACTCAGCTATCTTAGAACCTTCCATTTTTAGATGCCAGAACTCGGTCTCCAACCTCTGAATTTCAGCGCGAGAACAGTACTTTTTGCGCATGAGTTCTTTCAACTCCGTCCAGGTCAGTGCGTAAGCCGCAACTTCGCCAAGGGTCTGGACCTGTAGATTCCACCAGGATAGGGCTCCATCCACAAATAACCCTGAGATATAAGTGACTTGTTGATCCAGCGCGCATTTGCTCATGCGAAGTACGGACTCGGTTTTCTCGGCCCAGCGGACGAAAGCAACAGCACCTCCTGTGCCATCGAAGTTTATGGGCTTGCAGTCCAAGAATTGTTTGTAAGTACACCCATGCGGTGGGTTGCTGTTGTTGCCCGTGTTGCCGGAGTTGCTCCCACTCATTCCTCCTTGTGAGGCAGCATATTGAGCAATAGCAGCAGCAATGACTTGCTGTAGTTCGTCCTGGGTCGTAGGAATTGGCTGAGGTTGACGTCTTGGCGCCATCTTCTAAAGATGTATACGTCGGTCAGGCCATAATAAGCATACGAATATAGTAATAGTAATAGCACATAACATCTCATGTTATCAATATATCACACACAACATCCCATGTTACGATCATTATACACACAACATCCCATGTCCCAACATCCCATGTCACAAGTATTATATACACAACATCCCATGTCCCAACATCCCATGTCACAAAAATATAAGTAAGAAATCAAGTGCATCAGATATGGTGAGAATACCGCGATTGCTACATATATCGAGACCATAATGTAGTCAGTGTGGCATACAACCATCAATCAAATAGGGGCTACATCACCCCTGTACAAAACTATATCATATCAGTATCACATACATCAGGTACATCAAATGAGTATCAACAAAAGTCAGTATCATCAGGTGGTCTCCAAAAGGCTGTGCAGTCACAATCGCTGTCGTCTCACCAACGTCTACCTCTATAGCACCGATGAGCTCTATGCGGATGGGGGTGGAGGAGGGGGAAAGTGAGTGTAGAGTAAGCGGCGTAGATGAAGCCAGTCCTCCTCCATCGCCTGCTGAGTGTGAATAACAGAAGCGATCTGCTGCTCCAAAGTCAGAAGTCGGGCAGCGAAGTCCGGGGGTAATGATCGAAACGGCTGAAAAGGTGAGGATGTCTGACCATGACATGGACCTAGTGATAGCTGAGCTCTCTCGATCTCCTGGAGTCGCTGCGTATGGGACTCATGCTGATGGACAAAGGACATCAAGACGTCCTCTATGGTGTGCCCCATATGGAATGGATGATATGGATCAGTGGGTGGCATCGGAGAGGAAGATGACCAAAGCAGTGGCATGCTGGTGGGATCGAATGGTGCTGCATGAACAGGTGAAACAGAAGATGGAACAGATGTCATCTGGGGCACGAAAGGAATAGACATCGGTATGTGCCCAAAAGGGTGGGCTGAAGAGCCCTCTCCAGGCCTCGCTGGAGGTATAATCTGAGGGGTTGGAAAGGTGAAATCATCGGATCGTGTCACAGGGATCTGAAATGAGAAATCAGCATGATGTGCATCAGTGTGATGTGGGGAAAACGGTGGAACATCCTCGTCAGCAGGTATCCAACCGTGCTGAGCGTCCTCATCGGGTGGATCCAGGTGATCAGCAAACAGAGCATGCTCAGGCTCGAGGGGAACAGGATCAAATGGAGCAATGACAGGGTCAACTGGTGCAACATGCTCAACTGGGTGGTCAACAGGGATATCAGCAATCAAAGGGGGATCAACAAAAGGTGGATCAACAACAGGATCATCAGCTATAACATGGTCGTCAACAATCAAAGGAATGTCCACAAGATGGTCACCAACAGGTGGGTCTGCTAATATGGGCTCATCAGGAACGCCGGCATGTACCAGGTCATGCTCATGCACAGGATCTAGAGCAACTGCCTGCTCTGGGGCCAAGGCAGGCTCTGGGTCATCAAAAGCCATCTCAAAATCAAACTCTGGATCTAAGGGATCAACAGGATCAACGGGATCAACAGGGTCCTCCATATGCTGGTCCATAGGAATATACTCAATATCGTGGTCAGGATCAAATCCTGGAGGAAAAACGGGATCAGAATCCTCAATGTCGTCGTGCTCGAACACAAAGCTCGGAATGGGTGCGGCAGAAGATGCCTGATCGGGGTCCGAGTCGTGTACAAAATGTTGCGTGCTCACCTCGTGAGATGGTGCAGATGCCACAGACTCAAAGGAGTCTGGGACGGGCGAATGGGCGGGCGAGTCCTCAACAGGAGCACCAGCGATCATCAAAAGATCGCCAGCGGGAAGAGGGGCTGCATCAGGAATCTCATCCTCGAAAGGCTCGTCCTCAAAGAGATCAACATCGCCGTCAGCCTCGGCGTCGGGTAGCAAGTCGTATGCTGGATACGAAGCAAGAGGAATAGGAGCTGGAATCACAACCAGGGGAAGATACTCAGCAGGAGCGCCCTCAATAGGCTCATAAGCACCCTCGGGTAGAGCGAAGGGCAGGGAGTCATCATCACCGGTGCTGGTGAAGTCGGAGGTATGCACCTCGTGCTCTGAAGACACAATGTCGTCCGATACTACGGGTAAAGGTCCGGTGGTATCTGAATCACCCGTGGCTGGTGAGTCCATGGGTCTGTAACATAAACACAAACATGCACAAAAATCAGTAAATCAGGTAATCACACAAGTTACCAAGTAATAATCACATAATCCTCCTAGTCCCACTAGCCTCCCAGCCTCCCAGACTGTCCTTCCTAGTCCCACTAGCCAATTCTCCCAGCCTCCCAGACTGATTTCCTAGTCCCACTAGACAATTCTCCCAGCCTCCCAGACTGACTCCCTAGTCCCACTAGACAATTCTCCCAGCCTCCCAGACTGACTCCCTAGTCCCACTAGACAACTACCTCGATCCAGTAGATCGAGCCTCGGCCTCCCAGACCGAGCCTCAGTCTCTCAGACCGAGCCTCAGCCTCCCAGACTGAGCCTAAAAATAATAAATAAAATGTGCTCAACATTTGTTTATAAAAATGTTTTAGATCTGGACTTAAGTGGTATGCAGTAAAAATGTTTTCGTGAGAGCCCTAGTGATCATAGTCTAGACTCAAGAAGGAATCCTAGTTCGCTATGATCAGAGCTCTGATACCAAGCTGTCACACCCTGGCTTTGCGGAAGCGTGGTTAATTTGGTGTGACTTCTTAATACCATAGCTTAATCATAACAAAGCTATATGAATTAAAAACATGCAAGATCATCCATTAAAATAAAATCATAACATTGTCTTAACGGGTTAACACCCAACAACCATAAACTTGTCTAAACATTACAAATCCAAACACAACATAAACATGATTCAAGGACTGTGACTTGTCCAGGAAAGAGTCACATTCCCCGAACCCTGGATGACCCTGGTGACTTATGCAAGGGAAAACATGCCATACCGTGCCAGATCTTTAATTCCCTGAAATACATGTAAGTTGAAAAATCAACAATAATGTTGAGCGAGTTCATGCGAAAGTGAGTAAATAAACCTTTGTATTTATCAAAACCCTGGTATGTAGCAAATAAGGAAAAAGAGATCACCAATGGTTTGCAAGGCCATTGATATGTGTGAAGTGCAAGTAGGAAGACTCAAACCTAGCGGATTTTGCGTCGGGCACAAAGTCACCCCGAGGCCCGTTATGCTGGACCTGGAGTTGGGCTCGCTACACCCAGATAGATCTACCGCTTACGTCCCTCGGTCCTACCATGAGGATTAATGGCCTCCAGTTCCCGCCTACCCACTCACATGATCTAAGTAATAACCCTCCTTACGCTAACCATACCATGTATCAAGTATTTCGTAATCATAGTAACATGTATTTCACCCCCGCAGTTTATAAAACTGAAAAGAGTTAAGGGAAAGGGGGGACATGAACTCACAGTCAGTGCGTCGCTATACCAAGTACTCCAAATATCCGATAGCTGTGCAACGACCTACATGTGCTAATTCTATTAGACGGATGGCCGTGCCTTAGCTTTATAGTTTTAATTTTCGGGAAACAGTTAGACAACCGTTCCTTGTATATATTTGGTAATTTAATTTCCTTCCCAAGGGTGGGGGATTTAATACATGTGCATTTGTAACATCTCATTAAGTCCCACTTAATATATTTTTACTTCTCATTCCAAAATATAATTATTTTTCTCAAAAATATTATATTTTCTCTTCGCATAATACTTTCCAAAATAATACGTTGACAAAATACGCATTTATGAATATTTCCGTATAAAGCGTAAGTTACGTTTTGGCGATTTAGTGGTAATAGTAATTACCGTTGTAACTTATATGTTTGTCGTGTAGGCGTTGGTATTATTTTGGGTTTGTCAAAGTTTGTAAATATTATTTTTACTCTAAAAATAATATTTATATATTTTCACAAAATAATCATAAACAGTGTGGTGAAAAATATATTTATCGAATAAATATTTATCACGTTTAGTTTTTGTGAAAATCCCACCTCCGATTATTTAATAAATAAAGTCTTGGCGAAATGTATTTTGAAAACATTTCAAAATAGTTTAACACTTGCAAATAATTCTAAGTGTTAGATTTTAGAAAAATTTCGCCAGAGTTTCCCCTGTAACTGGAGGTGGCCACGCTTTCAAGCGTATCATTTTCTTTTACAAAATCATTCCAACATTTCTTTAAATCAACCAATCAATTTCCGACACATCAAACTAGTTTCAACACATCAAACTTGTAGACTAGTATGTAAAATCGCATTATTACATGAACTTGTAGTTTTTCCGAAAGTCATAGTGTAGATCACCTTATATTTAGTGGATCTATGTATAAAATAGTTTAGTCTTGTAAAAACCCCGTTTTTAGAACAAATCACCCTTTACAACTTCCCGACAACTTTTATAAAAATTGTTACTTTGTCGGATCTTTCGTTTCACAAGTGTTTATACACTTGTAGTTTGTAAAAATCATATTTGTTAACATGTAACCCAACTTTTATAAAACATAGTTTTCTCGACACTTGGTTCTACGAATATACCACTTGTACATACGTAGATCGGCTCGTTTTAAATACTATTTTACAAGTCAAAATACTTTTACACAAGTTCATGTTTCTCGTGTGGTGGAGTTTCACCTTTTAACCCTCGTACCGACAGAAACAAGCTTATGTCAAGATCTATGATCTTAACAAAGTCGGGTTAAACGATGATAAGAGCCACCACATCGTAGATCGGGCCTCAATAATCAACATATTTAAATACTACAACTTTTACACATGATATGAGCTTTTAACCAACAATATTCGAGTTTTAGTAGACTTTATAGATTCAAAACGCATGATTCCGACTTTTAACCATTAAAAATCATATTAACCACTTTAGATACGATCGAGAGTGAGTTTTAAACATTATACCTCTAGCTCGGGGCTAGGGAAGAATCTAGTCAAAAATGGCGTGGATAAAAGCAAAGAAACGAGGTCCTTCAACTTCCGCTTGCTTCAAGCTTCCTTATATGTAACTCGTAAGCCTTGTATATGCTTGAAATGGAGTGATCAAGATCGAAAGATAGATGGGTGGAAGTGTGGGTGTTCGGCCGAGAATTAGACAAGAGGGAGAGAGAGTGATTTTGGTGGAGTGTGGATGTGAGAAGTCTTATGTGCAACCTTATGTATTTATAGACAATTTTAGGATTATCGTCCAACGGATCTCGTGTCCCCTAGATATTAAACATAACCATTTAAATAAACAAAAAGTGTACTTCCTTGTCCCCTTAGTTTGGCCGATCTCCTTAGGGGGGGGGTATCCGGTTGGTTTTTAATTGTTCAGTTAGAGTTTAGTTTAGTTAAGTCGGTTAACTTTAGGGATTAACCCCGTTAGTTGCATGACGCGTTATAAGGCGGGTGTTAGGGTAATCAGGGACCCTAACTGGCTCAGAAAAGTACTAATAATATTTTTGACAATATTTTTATGTTCCGGGTATAGTCCGGTTGTTCGGTTGGATAGTAATCCGTTAAAGTGCTTAAGTAATCTTTTAAGTGTCGTAAATAATATTTTTAGCGACACAATTTATTCAGCAAAGTGTCAGGAATATTTCCCCATGTTTTGGCACTTTATTAGTTAGCTAGAAGCTAGTATGTTGATAAAAGTGCTGTGTCTTGTGCTTAGAGTACGTTTTAGGCACATCCAATCATTATATCTTAGTCCTAGAGACGCAGTTTAACAACCCTTGTATCCCTACACACACTATGGGTGTAGTAAAATATTTCTGGCCCATATAGGCTTTTAGAGGCAGTGTTTGCCTGATGCTGGCTATATCAGCATGTTCAATAGGTTATCCGTTCAAATGCTACTGTGCTTTTGTGCATCATGTTTGTCACTAGAGTTCAGTAAATAAATAATGTAGTGACAGAAATCAAGGTATGATGCAGACATGTACAAGTATCAACAGTCAAGTAACAGTTTATCAGAAATCTCAGTTAAGCACAGTAATTAAGCAACAATTAATAATTAATTAAATCGTACGGATACCTGGTTTAGTGAGGGTTGTCACATGGATCGTGGCACGATATTCAAGAAACGATCCTAACGGCTTTACTTTTCCTATAAATACCCCCCCCTTTGGCTAAAAACTCACACAATCTGATCTAAAGCTCTAAGTTGGAACGTTTGTTTCATACATGAGCCATTTTGATCTAGATTAGCATTCGGGGACCCTTCATAAGTGTTCTTTCGTTCTTTATTCGCTTTTCGAGTCCGAAAGTCAACGTTTTATTTGACTTTCTGTGTGGACCAGCCTATGGTCAACACGAAGTTCATGGAACTTCATAACGTGAGCGTGATCACGATGGTTATAGTCCATGGCGACTGTACCTACTGATTACCACGTTATCTAGGCTCAGTGACGAGTCGTAGTTTCGGCCAAAATCCGCATTCTTGCGTATTTTGTAACCAAACTACTCGTGAGCATCAAAGCTGTTTGTTTTGATGCCAAACCTGTTTTCTAAACTTAGTTAAGCATGTTCTAACATGCTTAGCTCGTCACTTTTAGTTTAGTGCTTATATAGGGTCGTAAGGTAAGCGATCTAAACCATCGCTTATACTTTCGAACCCGACCCATTTGGTCGATCATTAGGATCCGACCAAGCACATTAGGTGACCATAGCTGTAACCTTCCGAGGTTATACCTTGTGGTCACGATGTTAGGCGTTCCAAACGCGTTCTACGCGAACGACGTGTTAAGGTAGCGTAAGCTACCTAAACGGGTCGTAATGGATCGCAAGCACTTAGGTTAGGTTTCATTTTAGTATGTAGGCTTTGTTAAACCATATTTCAGGAGTCTCCATACTCGTTTGGTTTACGAACCCGCATACTATCCGATCCTTCCGATTTTGGTCCGGTATATTAATATAGCTACCTATTAGGTGTCGTTTGATATCCTGTGATCTCTAGCATTGTGTGATTATTGCACAAGGAATTCAAAGCAATCTCAGGTGAGTACATAGAACCCCATCTTTTACATGTTTTCGAGGAGTCAATGTGAGTTCATTGAACCCCTCTTTTACTGTTTTCCAAACTGTTTTGGGGTGAAACGCATGTGCCTACTTGTTACTTTCATGCTTTCCATGTTTCCACATCATATACCGGCTATGTTCGTTAGTACATTATAGTACATGTTTTCATTACATTTCATGCTATGTATGCCCATTGTGTGCGTACTTAGTACATTGCTTTACATTACATTTCATGCTATGTATGCCCAATGTGTGCGTACTTAGTACATTGCTTTACATTACATTTCATGCTATGTATGCCCATTGTGTGCGTACTTAGTACATTGCTTTACATTACATTTCATGCTATGTATGCCCATTGTGTGCGTACTTAGTACATTGTTTCACATTACATTTCATGCTATTTATGCCCATTGTGGGCATACTTAGTACAATTGTTTACATCACATGCCTTCATTTTGGTATGACATTTGGTTTGTTTAACATGGAACAATACATTCATTAACATTGATCACGCCATTCGTTAGTAGGTAGTGGTACCATAGGAATTGACAACTCCCGTTCCTGAAATCCTGGGTTTGTTTGGATTGGAAGGAATGACCGAATTCGATATACATAACTTAGATAAACCTTTAATTTGTTTAAGGGTTTATCGCCACAGTCTCAAGGCTTGGATGTATGCATTTCACAATACCGCATAAATGTTTATATCAGTAGAGCATGCATTGTTCCACAAAACATAACGTTGATTTAAACCATGTTTTACTTCAACACCTTGTTTTGTGCATTTTACATATGGTTTAGTTAATACATCTCACTTACCATACAAGATATATTTTGGATACACGTTACATGATCTACATTAATCATAAACATTTTTGACATTGATATACATACTTGGTGGTTTACATTGAACATAGACATCTCGATATGGTTTACACAATAACACTTGACAATTGATTTATACATGAACAATTTACATGGTGGTTGGTTTGGGTAAATGGTTTGAGTAACGTGGCGTATGTAATATGATACAATCATGGTGGATACGCCGCTGGTACTTCTTATATTTAAATGTTTGTATAATATTACATATCGTAGCGTTATCTAAGTCATTTCAGTTTAGACACATTACATTTTACACAAATAACATACTCTTCACAAGACATTATTTTTACAAACAACTTATCTTATTCAACTCATTTTACTTGGTTACTCGTTTAACCTTACACTTATCTATACATATCATCTGGTATTATCGTTTTTCAAATGGTTTACAAAGCAAGACAAATTACAAGGTTCATGACTGACTGTTATTAAACGTTTCTTTAAACTCAAGTCATGAATCCCATTTTCACAAAACCTATGTATCTCACAGGCATTTTTATGCTGACGTACCTACTTTCACATGTGTTTTCAGGAGCTATTCCATAGGATGATGATCATGACACTAGGGCGGACCTGTGCCTTAGAGACTAAAAATGAAGATAGACTAGCTTAATTATGTTATGAACTCTCTGGTTCCTGTTTAAGACAATGTAACACTTCTGTTTAATAAATAAAATGTAACTTTGATTTCCATGGTTATGAAACAATTAATTCTGTCCACAACACTCCCCGCCGTTTCCGCCGCGGTTGCATGTTATACGCGGCCGGGGTGTGACAGAAGAGTTGGTATCAGAGCCAATGGTTATAGGGAATTAGGTTATTAGTAATGCTTTGACCTAGACTATAACTTTCTAGGACCCTAACACAAGTTATCTTGTGTTTAGATTTCAAAACATGCACTTCACCTATCCTTAGGTGATAACCACAACGGGAATTTCGATTCCGAATCCGCTTTGAAAATTAATTGTCTGTTCGAGGATGATTGATTACTAGGTTTTGAACCCTCTGTTATATGGTTTTGAACCCTTTTGAATTTTCAAAATCTCGTCGAAGTTTTGGGTTTTAATAGTGTGAACACGTGCAAACTGGAAGAGTGAATGCCTGTACCCTGGGTTTTCTGTCTAAGGCTAGAGTGTTCGTACAAATCCACATAATCGGACCAGTCACTCTTACCTGGGAACTCTTGGGGTGAGTGTTCACTTATAGGCGAACATGTCTTCGTGATACATTATTTTTGACCCACTTACTTTGACTAGACATTTCGTGTCGCTTGTTTGCTTTGCGATGCGTAACCACCATCTTTGCTTTTGTTGATTCTATTTCATCTCATTCTCTTCATCCAATCATCTCACTCGTTTCCTTTCATGTTTTTCCTCTTTTAGAATGCCTCCTCGACGCGAACACCAGATAGCAACTGCCGAGCTGGCAGAAATTATTGTGCAGCAGATGGCTGCTCAATTCCCAAATCTCTTTGCTCAATGGAACCAAGCCAACAACAACAACAATGGTACATGCAATTTCAAGAACTTTAACCCGGCTAAACCACTCAAGTTTAGTGGTTCTGAGGGAGCAACTGGGCTTCTTCAATGGTTCGAGAGCATCGAGAATACTTTTCGCCACGTGCAGTGTCCGGATAATCGCAAGGTCGAGTTTTCTTCGAGCGTGTTTCAGAAGAGGGCTCTTACATGGTGGAATGGGGTAATGAGAGACCGTGGTGCAGATGTTGCTCTAGCACAGACATGGGCTGAACTGAGGGCTCTTATGATGAGGGAGTTTTGCCCTCGTCATGAGCAACGAGCGTTGGAGAAAGAGTTTGATGATTTGAAGCAAGATAGTGGCAAGCACAGGGCATATACTGATAGGTTTGAGGAGTTGAGTCTACTTTGCCCGACTATGGTCGCCCCACTCAACAAGGCTATCGAAAGGTACATCGACGGCCTGCCTGACTCGGTACAAGACATTATTACTGGTAGCAACCCTACCACACTCCGTCAGGTAATCCAGTTATCAGCGACACTGACTGAGTCGCAGATTCGGAAGAATAAACTACACAGGAAGGGTGACAAGGGCAAGAAACAGTCGTCTGACAAGGAAGATAGCAAGAAAGGTCAAACCAAGAAGGGAAAGGATTCTGGTTCCTCAAGGGGGTCAAGGAAGCGTAAGGCTTCCCAAAATTTTGCGGTCACTGCTCAGGTTAACCAGGCAGCTCCCAACCAAGCCGCACAGCCTCCAGCAAAGAAGCCCTATTCAGGAAGTGCACCTTTGTGCAATCGATGCAACAGTCACCATCAGCCGCAACATCAGTGTCGTTTCTGTACTAACTGTGGGAAGTCAGTTCATCTTGCCGACGTTTGCCGGTTTGCTTAAAATCGCGCAGTTCAGAACCCTGCTCAACAAGTTGCTCAGCCTCCTGCTCAGCAACAGGGTCAAGCTGCACGACCACAATACCCACCAGGTGCTTGTTATAACTGTGGGGATCTGACCCACTACAGAAACCGGTGCCCAAGGCTAGCAAACCAGAATCAGGCTCAGGCTCGAGGGCGAGTCTTCAACATGAATGCTCAAGAGGCACAAGCAGATAATGAAGTGATGAACGGTACGTTCTTTATTAATAATCAGCCTGCATCTGTTCTTTTTGATTCGGGTGCCGACAAGAGTTTTGTGTTATTGTCTTTTGAGCCAATGCTTCGCGTGTCTAGAACGAAACTAGGTAGACCTTTGACAGTAGAGGTTGCCAGTGGTGAACCCATTGTTCTTGATTCTGTTCTCCGCAACTGCCAGTTGAACCTTAACGACCATATTTTTCCTATCAACCTCACGCCAATGCAACTTGGAAGCTTCGACGTTATTGTGGGTATGGATTGGTTATCTAAGCATCGCGCAGAGATAGTTTGTTCTGAGAAGATTGTTCATGTGCCGCTGTCGACAGGCGAGATCCTACAGGTTCGTGGTGAGAAGCCTGCCGGTGGTCTCAGACTCATGTCTTGTTTTAAAGCTCAGAAGTATCTACGAAAGCACTATGTGGCATTTTTTGCACATGTTGTAGCAGATAAGGGCAAAGGTAAGTCTATTCAAGATATTCCTGTTGTACGGGATTATTCTGAAGTATTTCCAGAAGAGTTACCTGGTCTACCCCCAGCACGCCAAGTCGAGTTCCATATTGATCTCGTACCTGGTGCAAATCCCATTGCCAGAGCTCCATACCGTCTTGCACCGTCTGAGATGCAAGAATTATCTAAGCAGCTTCAGGAGCTCTCTGACAAAGGTTTTATCCGTCCTAGCTTTTTACCTTGGGGTGCTCCCGTTCTCTTTGTCAAGAAGAAGGATGGATCTTTTAGGATGAATATCGATTATCGTGAGCTTAACAAGCTTACCATCAAGAATCGATATCCCCTACCTCGCATTGATGATCTCTTTGATCAATTGCAAGGCGCTTCTTATTTTTCAAAGATTGATCTGCGATCTGGATATCATCAACTTCGTATGCATGAAGAAGACATTCCCAAGACAGCGTTCCGCACTCGTTATGGACATTATGAGTTCACAGTCATGCCATTCGGTTTGACTAATGCTCCTGCTGTTTTCATGGACTTGATGAATAGGGTCTGCAAGCCTTATTTGGATAAGTTCATCATCGTTTTCATTGATGACATTTTAATATATTCTAAGACGCGAGCTGATCATGAGCAACATCTTCGTCGTACTTTGGAACTCCTAAAGAAAGAGCAACTTTTCGTCAAATTCTCCAAGTGTGAATTCTGGCTTAAAGAGGTTCAATTCTTAGGACATATTGTCAACGAACAAGGTATTCATGTAGATCCCTCCAAGATCAGTGCGATTAAGGATTGGGATACGCCTACTACTCCTAGTGAAGTTCGTTCTTTTCTTGGTCTGGCGGGTTATTACCGCCGCTTCATTGAAAACTTCTCAAAGATTGCAGTTCCGCTAACTGCTCTAACTCAGAAGAACAAACCCTTTGATTGGGGATTCAAGCAAGAGGAAGCTTTTCAACACTTGAAGCAGAAACTTTGTGACGCGCCTGTTCTAACTTTGCCCGAGGGCAATGATGAGTTCGTCATTTATTGCGACGCATCTAAATTGGGTCTTGGTTGCGTCCTGATGCAAAGAAACAAAGTCATATCATACGCATCAAGGCAATTGAAGATACATGAGAAAAACTACACCACTCATGATCTTGAGTTGGGTGCAGTTGTCTTCGCTCTTAAGATTTGGAGACACTATTTGTACGGTACAAAATGTGTGGTTTTCACAGACCACAAAAGTCTTCAACATATCTTCAATAAAAAAGAACTCAACATGAGGCAACGACGTTGGGTTGAACTTCTAAACGACTATGACTGCGAAATTCACTACCATCCTGGTAAGGCGAATGTTGTAGCCGATGCTTTGAGTCGCAAGGAACGTACTAAGCTTCATTGTGTTCGTGTCCAATCTGTTATTCAAGCTCAATCCGATATCCAAGCCCGTATTTCTCAGGCTCAACAAGCTTGTGTTTCACAAGGTTTGATGGATAAGGAATTTCCTTATCACATAACACCTGCTCTTGAACTGAAGGACAATGGATCGTATTACTTCATGGACCGTTTGTGGGTCCCAAGCCAAGATAATCTTCATACCTTGCTTATGGATGAAGCCCATAAGTCTCGTTATTCTATTCATCCTGGCTCAGATAAGATGTATAAGGATCTTCGTATTCAGTATTGGTGGCCTGGTATGAAGAAAGACATTGCCTTATATGTATCAAAATGCCTTACTTGTCTTAAGGTTAAGGCTGAACATCAGCGTCCTTCCGGTTTATTGGAGCAACCAGAGATCCCAGTTTGGAAATGGGAAAACATTACTATGGATCTCATTACTTAACTCCCACGCACAAAGAAAGGTCACGATGCCATCTGGGTAGTTGTTGATCGTCTTACTAAATCAGCGCATTTCTTGCCAATCCGTGAGGATTTTTCGGCTGACAAACTTGCTCAAATCTACGTGGATGAAATTGTAGCTCGACATGGTGTTCCTTTGAACATCATTTCTGACAGAGATGCTCATTTCACTTCTCATTTTTGGAGAACCATGCAATCTGCTATGGGGTTCTAACTTAATCTGAGCACAGCTTATCATCCGCAAACGGATGGTCAATCTGAAAGAACAATCCAGACACTGGAGGATATGCTTAGAGCTTATGTGATCGATTTTGGTGGTAGTTGGGATTCACATCTTCCGTTGATTAAATTCTCCTACAACAACAGTTATCACTCCAGCATCAACATGGCTCCTTTCGAGGCTCTCTATGGTCGAAAATGTCGTTCACCAGTCTGCTGGAATGAGATCGGGGAGGCTCAACTTACTGGCCCTGCCCTCATTTTAGAGACAACAGATAAAGTTAAGAAAGTTCGTGATAACCTTCAGACAGCTAGAAGCCGTCAAAAGAGTTACGCGGACCTAAAACGCAAGCCCTTGGATTTTCAAGTCGGTGATCATGTATTACTTAAGGTCTCGCCTTGGAAAGGTGTGATCAGATTCGGAAAGAAAGGAAAACTTGCACCTAGATACATTGGACCATTTAAGATCGTCGAAAGAATCGGTAAGGTAGCCTACAGACTTGAGTTACCTCCTGAACTTGGAAATGTTCATCTAACCTTTCACGTGTCCAATCTCAAGAGGTGTTTAGCTGATGAGAACCTCCACATACCACTTGACGAAATTCGTGTTGATAAAACACTGAAATTTGTTGAGAAACCGGTGGAAATCATGGAACGTGAAGTCAAGTGGCTTAAACGCAAGCGCATTCCTTTGGTCAAGGTTCGCTGGGAATCTAAACGTGGACCCAAGTTTACTTGGGAACGTGAAGATCAAATGAAGGCAAAATATCCGCATCTTTTTCCACGAGTTTCCTCTAAATAAATTTCGGGACGAAATTTCCACAAGTAGGGGAGACTGTAACATTTGTGCTTGTAATCATTGTGAACAGTTCAATTATCAATAAAACAATGTTAATTTATCCCAATGATTGTTTGGTTGTGTTTTACATTTTTCATGTTTTGACTTTTGTTCAATTTCAAACTCTACATCGCTTTCTGGAGAATTATACGCAAACTGGTGCGTAAACGTACTCAGTTTAATGCGACAAATACTCCAGAACATCAACATATACTCAACATACCTTAAATAACCTTTACATAACTTAGAAATAAGTTTTGAAGGCCTTGGTATGGCAAAAACAAGTTAATTCGCTTACAGGGACTAAACTTGACAAACTGTGAAAGTATGCCAATTTGAACTGTAACAAACATTCCGGAACAAGTACATAAGTTAAACATACCATAAATATCCTTTACATAGCTTAGAAATAGGCTTTGAGGGGTTTGGTATGCTAAAACAAACTTTTGGATCATTCAGGGACTAAAAGTGTCAAAAAGTGCACAAGTTTGCACTTTCGCGCATAACTTACGTTCTGAATACATCCGGACATCCAAAAATTTATGTAAGCATTATAATATTATGCCTTAGTGTTTGGCATGAGAAAAATCCATTCGTCGCGTCATTTGGATCGTCTTTCGCGCTTATGCGCATTCCGTCGTAATTAACCGAACATCGCGATCGTACGGCCAAACGAACCAACATCCGACATATTTTCGAGCATGTTTCATGTCCACAATGTTTAGGCATCATTTTAGGGCCTTAAATTTGGCTTTACGGGCCTTAGAAGTGTCGGAAATGGCTTAAACATGCAACAGGGACCAAAATTGCCAATCCTGATGCGGGCCGCATGGCTCCTTCAGTAACAGAAACTTTGTTTTCTGGATAAGATTGGCCTTTCAAACATCCCAAAGGGCAATGCCCTTTCACAATCTGTAGAGTTAGGGTCACATTAAGCCATCACAACATCTTGACAAGTGTACGGCTTGGATCGTGGCACGATATTCAAGAAACGATCCTAACGGCTTTACTTTTCCTATAAATACCCCCCCCCTTTTGGCTAAAAACTCACACAATCTGATCTAAAGCTCTAAGTTGGAACCTTTGTTTCATACCTGAGCCATTTTTATCTAGATTAGCATTCGGGGACCCTTCGTAAGTATTCTTTCGTTCTTTATTCGCTTTTTGAGTCCGAAAGTCAACGTTTTGTTTGACTTTCTGTGTGGACCAGCCATTGGTCAACACGAAGTTCATGGAACTTCATAACGTGAGCGTGATCACGATGGTTATAGTCCATGGCGACTGTACCTACCGATTACCACGTTATCTAGGCTTAGTGACGAGTCGTAGTTTCGACCAAAATGCGCATTCTTGCGTATTTTGTAACCAAACTACTCGTGAGCATCAAAGCCTTTTGTTTTGATGCCAAACCTATTTTCTAAACTTAGTTAAGCATGTTCTAACATGCTTAGCTCGTCACTTTTAGTTTAGTGCTTATATAGGGTCGTAAGGTAAGCGATCTAAACCATCGCTTATACTTTCGAACCCGACCCATTTGGTCGATCATTAGGATCCGACCAAGCACATTAGGTGACCATAGCTGTAACCTTCCGAGGTTATACCTTGCGGATGCATGTTATACGCGGCCGGGGTGTGACATTGGTGGTGGTGGATATCAGCAGTAATAATACCACCACCACAGGCGGCGGCACTGTGGTAGGTGGTGCCGGAGATAGGTTCGAGCACGAGAGGAGGACCGAGAGGGAGAGGAGTGGCGGAGAAAGAGAGAGACCGGGCGGCGACGAATGCCGGCGACGGCAAGAACGGCGGTAGACGAAGGGGGCAGTAGCGGCGCTTTGGTTCGTGGTTCAGGTTCACGGTAAGCCGTTCCTTTGTCTGTTTCGAGTTCAAGGATGTAGTTCAAGTTTTCGGGTTATGTTCAAGGTCTGATTGTGATTCGGTTTGGTTCAAGTTATGCTGATGCAGCTCAACAGGATCTTGGTTTGTCTCAGGCATAGTCGGGATAGAGTTCGAATCTCGGGTTCTGGGTCAAAGTTTGGTCAACAGCTTCGGTTCGGCTCCGGTTCAGTCAGACGGCTCGGATAAACTTCGAGTAGAATGGGTTCGGTCAACTCAGTCAACATCTTTCGACGTTTTGACACGAAGATTTGGTAAAGATTAACGGCGTGGTTTATTTCATTAATTCGTAATTTTATATGTTACCTGAATAGCGAGCCCGAACCGATCTAATACTAGTTTACATTTCAATTTATTCGACAAAATCTTATATAAATAATGGTTATATTGGTTGGTAAATTGTTGAATTTTGAAAAATTACGACAACTTGTGTTGTCGGGGGCGTCCAAAAACAGAGGAAACTCTGCCCGTTTTTCAAGAAAATCCGTAAAGTAATTGCGTTTTATTACAAAGCAAACATTCGGATTCAAATAATCTTTTAGAAAGTCAAAAACAAACATACAACTACTTTTGACGACACTAAACAACTTACGAAAGCTACAATACGGGAATTATTTGCAAACAATAAACATGGTTATTTTTAAACTTCGAAAATTTCGACAAAACTTTTATAAAAATCAACGTAATGATTTATATTGTTTCTGATACGACTTCTTTTCATAAGAATAAATATTTTGTATTTATTTCAACAATCAAACGACACGACGATTGTTTTACTAAAATAAATATAGTTTATATATTTATTTGAAATATTAATCGACAGAAATTCGTTTTATAAAAATAAATATAGCTTATATATTTATTTTAAATATCGTTCAAAATGAATCTTTTTATAAATAAATATAGTTATATATTTATTTCCGACGCAGACAAGTCGAATTCTTTTATAAAATAAATATAACCATATTTATTTTCAAACACAACAACTCGTGTTCTTTTATAAAATAAATATAACCTTTTTTATATTTATTTTAAGCGCCTAAACGGCGTACTATATATCAACATACGACTTCTAAAAACAAGCTAACAAGTATAACTTCTTCGCTTCTTTTAAGTTAACAATTTACCGTCAAATCGTTCGGTTAACGATTCGGTAGAGCTCGGTAACACGTAGATTAGTTACCGCATTAATTAGAAACTTATTTAGATATTCCATGTTAGGAATATTGTAGAATGCACGCTAGCGAGTCTCATCTTGGAAACAACATTACGAAGTCGTATATAGCTAGCTTTGCACAGGAATATTCAGGTGAGTTCATAACCCCACCTTTTCACGGTTTTACATTTTTCTAAATGTTTTCGGGGTGGAAAGACATGCACTTTTTGCAAAGCATACAAGAATTACATATTTCCAAACCATGTTACAAGCAAGTTTTAACAGACATAAATGGATTACGAAAAGCTTATGTCTTATACCGGTTTTTCAGACAAGCGTATTTTTCGAAATATGCATACACACGAATTCTAAACTCAGTGAGTTCATGCTCCCCCTTTTCTTTTAACTAATTTCAGTTTTATAACTTCGGGGGTGAAATACATGTTACAAATGTTACAATGTTTACAAATGGTATGATGGAGTACAAAAACATTCAAGTGAAACATTCTAGATCATGTCCCGAATAGGGTACCATAAGCACCATTAATCAACGTATACATTCAGACCGCGGAACAAAAGGTTAGATCTAATGGGTTTCAGGCAACCCCACTCTTGGCCTACTTCTACCATTGAGTGCTTCTGTGTCTCAGTCAAAGTCGACAAAAATGCCTAGGTTTGGTGGCTTCCTATGTCGTGACACATGTTAGTGGCCTTGCAAACCACTAGCGATCTCAAACATTCATAGTACTCCGTTACAGATACATTCTACATGATACATACAAACATTCATAGTACTCAGTTACATATACATTCTACATGATACATACAAACATTCATAGTACTCAGTTACAGATACGTTTTACAAGATACATACAAACATTCATAGTACTCAGTTACAGATACGTTTTACAAGTTACATACCATGTTTTCATACAAAGTTTCCATATAACTTGACAAGAAAATGATTTTAAATTCGTTTTCTCAACAATACTTCAAAACCGGTTATTCAAAAGATTTATTTCAAATCTTTTACAAACAAACTATGAACTCGCTCAACTTTATGTTGATTTTTAGCATGTTTCTTTCTCGGGTTACTTTTCAGAAATTATGGAACGGTTGGAATAGGAGAACCATGAAGAGTCGAGTACTTAGTGGGCGTTCAATTTCTAAAAGACTTAGATTATTTGTTTCCGCTGTGCAATGAAGGTACCAGTCCAGTCACGCCAGCTCTGATAATTTCGGGGTGTGACAGATTTAGCAGCAATAACATCCATTTTCTTGCCTCTGCTGTTATGAGCCCTTTTCTATTTGTTGGGCTTCTTAACACCACCATACTTGATCATCAGAACTTGGTTGGTTTTATGTGGAATGTTCATCTCGGCCGTTTTGAACATACCATGTAGCTCAGCCACAGTCTTCACCCAAGCATTCATATTATAGTTCATAATGAACTAGTCATACGAGTTAGGGAGAGAGTTCAAAATGAAGTCCGCTGCCATTTTATCTTGCAGTGGATAACCAAGTTTGTTCATCTGGTCAATGTACCCTTTCATCTTAAGCACATGAGTATTGACACACGATCCTTCTTGCATTTTACAGCTTATGAGCTGCTTCATGGTGTCATATCGCTCCTGTCGGGCTTGTTTCTGAAACATGCCTTTCAGTTGCTAGATCATGTCATAAGCATCTTTATCTTCCATGTCCTTCTAAAGTTCAGGAGACATGGTGGCTTGTATAAGGCAGGCTACCTCAACGGCATCCTCGTTATGCTTTTCCAGTGCCTTACGAGTAGCAGTAGTGTTACTTTCAGGCTCGGTAGGGACTGGGCCATCTAAGATATATAGCTTTTTCGCCATCTTGAGAACTATTCTCAGATTGTGGTGCCATTCGAGAAAGTTGGTGTTATTCAGTTTTTCTTTTCAAGTATAGACTTGAGAATGAAGGAGTTGTTTTCATTAGACATCTGTTACATAAGCAAAGAGATTTTAATTAGTATTTTTGATGTATATTTCCTTATTTAATTAATGACCCATTACAATAATTAGAACAAGGAATGAGAATCTGGCTATGTTAGTAGTAAAGGTAGCTGTGGCATGCACTTTTGTAAGTGACTAGGCAGATTGACAACGAGTGTCAATTGTGAGAATTGCACAACTCTTGAGTATGAGGCCGCTAAGACAACTCTTGTCTATGCATTGATACGTTTAGCCTCATCTATGCCGACTTTTTTACTTTCGAGACAGCTGGAGCATGTGATGAGAAAAGAAAAAGTAATAGTCATCCTAAAAGAGGTACTTGTGGAAGGGCTGGATGTGTCAACTAAACCCTTGCACGTTGGAATGATAATCTAGGCATCAAGTGTGGTGTTGTGGCTCCAAACACTGTTGGTTCGCTTTACGTTCCAAGTGTAGCTTGTGATAGGATGGCATAGACTATTGATTTTAATTATGGATTAATTTAATATTTACCAAATAGGGTCGTAAGAGCCAATTTTAGAACATATTTAGTCGTGACATCTTGATGAACCCTTTCATCTCTCAGGACACTTAATTTTAAATAACTTATTAAAACTAAGTTTGTCGCGACTTGTATAACCATATAAAAGTTAATAGTTTTAAAACTATTAAGTTATGAGTTTTAGAAAATTAAAACTTGTTAAATTTCAAACTCTCTAATGTTTATTATTTATTTTAAAATAAACTACTTGTTTTATAACAAATATTTACAAGTTGTAAAAATCAATTTAGAACTTGTTATAATTGATTGTGAAAATTTTAAAACACCTTTTAAAAGTTTGGTATTAGGTTGGTATATTACATAACAACTTATATGATAAAAGCAACCATAATAGCAAAAATAAATATGTAAATCTTTAGGCCATTTTGTTTGATCTTGCTAGAGTCAAATAGCATGGCCAAACTGGGTCACGGGGTAACAAACAACCACATGGATGGACCTAGTGCATCTAGTTGTCTTTAGCACCTCCTTGATTGTTGTAATGTCTTCAGCTTTGTCTTCGGGTCTTCAACATTATAATAAAAAAATATAATAAATTTGAAACCCTAATCTATTACAACTTTGAGCCACAAAGTGGGGCAAAAATCATAAAACAAAAAACAAAACAAGAACAAAAATACAAGTACAAGGTCGGCCAGATTTACATATTCAACACAATCATATTAAAGTGGGCAATCTTTTAGTCAAATAAAAATAAATAAAACTTTTGACCAAATAACTTCTTGCCTAAGAAATATTTAGATCTGAAACTTTAAACAAGTTAAAGTTTGAGATCTATAACCGGTTAAAAGGACCGGTTCCGATTTGCATGTTGTAAGCGTGGCTCTGATACCACTATTGGAACTCAGTTGTGTCAATTTTACTTTTTATCAAAACGGGGTTGACATATTTTATTAACTAAATATATAATTAATAAAAAAACGCTACGGAATAAATATAAATAATCAACACCAAAAGTGAACCGAACATGATCATGGTTACAAACATGCAAACACGGTACATAAAATGACTAATCTACCGATGAGAATAAATATACCCTTTTTGTTAATAATAACCGTGTGAGACACCGAGATACAATGAACAGATGCTAGTATACGAACACAAACGAAGAGCGAGACGTCTCATGGCAGCATCGGAAGATGATGGTGGCGGCACTTGCTTTACGGAACCACACAAACAAAACTCCTTTTGTTTTGGAGTTCAATCGCAAAAAGCATAAAAGAAAAAAAAATGGGGGGTTTACAACTGAACTTCATATTAAAAAGAATATGATTCAAAATTAAATATAGTAATATAATTTAGGTTAACTACCCTAATTATATCTTAGGTCCTGAAGCCCAATATAATAAGTTCAAGCCCAGACGTGATACGAAGCCCGAAAAACAAAGTTTAATTAAATAAGTAATTAAACGTTATATTATTTATAACCCGTATAAATAATAAATTCAATTTCTTGTAAATATATAATTATTCTAGATAATTATATATTTCATTCCGTTAATTTTTCGTGGTTACCAGTTAACCAAGTTAAGTGGATTTAATGTTCGTTGCCCTAGGTGTAACTCTTACGGGTCATAGCTCAGTCAGCAACGTTGACTTATCGAACCCGTACATATAAATCCAATAGTGACAACCCGTAAATTTAAGGTCTGTAACTCCGAACCATGTATCATTTCCTGTCACGATCCGTTATACATTGTAGTTATGTTTGTATGTACATTAACTCATTAAACTTGGTTGATTTATTCAACGGTTCTTATGTGAATGATTGTGAGCATGGTCAGTCTAACTAACTGGGTATTATATAACAATCAACCACACACTAGTGCCGGAGTCGCACACCCCTTAAATGACTGCACGCCCTTTTCTAGTTGGGTTGTCCCCGGCCCAGCCTTTCTGAACCCAAAACGGAGCCCAAGATTGGGTTTGGCCCACCTATTTCGAACACATATACACACACCGCATGTAGTGTATAGTTCTCATTATTTCACAAACACATATTGCAAACCCTAGCATTCTCTTCCTTTCCCTTGGTGTCGACGGCAACCTTGCTCTTCTCCAAAGTTTTTCTCATTCGTTCTAGCCTACACTCTACACTCCTTTGGTTAGTATGTTCACCATCGATTTGTCTTGCATTCTCTGTTGTTTTAATTATGTGTTAAAGTGTTGATTTGCGTTGGTTTACATGAGATCAAAGTATGGTTTAGGGTCATATGATAGTAGAGATCTCGATGAGTACTCTGCTATAACAAACTGTATGGTTGATCTAGAAGTATACTTGATGTTAATTGATGATCTAGGGCTGTTTGTACATAAACTATTGATGATTTGCGAGTATAGATCAATTGTTATCGTGGCTTGGATGTTGCATGAAAAACTAGGGTTCGTATGAGGATGAATGTTCATTGGAATTATGGTGATTTGATTTGAATAGGGATCATGATTGTTAAACTGTTAAAGGATGATTAGGGTTATTTCAAACAATAGAATCTGTTATTCATTGTGTTTGCAAAGATGAAACGATTATGAGCTTGGTGGTGGGATCCTATAAATCCGGACGGTTACAAATTGACCGGGTAATCACTTGGTCAGCCGTACAGTAGGAGTGGCACACTCCCCAAGCCGCACACTAGGTCAGTCTATAATCATGCATTAACATGTCGCACACTTCTAAGTGTACACTCTAGACTACACACCGTACACACCCTTGATACACACCGCACACTGACTGGCCGCACAGTTATGACTATACAAGTCACTGATGCATAGGGAACAAGCTAATCATGCATGACCGCACACTCATAAGGTCGCACACTTATGAGGATGCCGCATAGGCTTTTGGGCTTTATATCCACTTGGGCTTTACACATTATTGGGCCGCACACTAGTCGGCGAACCACAAACAGTAAGTGAGCCGCACTATATAGATGGGTCGCACACTTGAGTGTAGACCATACACTCCCTAAATGGGCCATACGTTGATGGGCCGCACACTAGGATATACGATTATAAGAATACTTCAGTTACTGTTCATTTGTGGAGAAAGTAAATCCGTATGTAATCGTGTGTGGAACATGAAACATGAGTACTTGTGTACTAGCGGCTAGAATACGTGTAGGGATACGTGATTTACTTGTATATAAAACTGATTGTTATTGGTAACCTTAATAGGACTTGGTTGACTGACTTGAACAAAGTAATATAACTTACTGAGCAAATCTAAGGTGAGTTCACTATTCTTTTACAAGCGTGTGTCCAGTGGGGACACACAAACAAACTTACATTCCTGTAGGGGATACTTTACAAACATATATCCCTGGAGGGGATACGTTACAACAGTAGTTTAATATTGATGTTGATCAGTTATGTATGTACATAATGGAAAACATGATAAAGGATGTGTACGTGTCATAGCAGAGAGACCAGTATCTGTAGCAGAGACAGATGTAGTCAAGTTCCCGTTTAAGGTGTACAGTTAAGATGTTGATTATGTGTTCTTGAGAACACGGTTTGGATGAGAGAATAGGGAGGATGAATTTTTGTGATGGTGATGTTAATGTGTGTAACTTTTTTATCTCTCTAATAATCTCCCTTAACCCTAGTTAGGAAGGGTAATTATGTCCATCAAACATTACCAACTAATCTATTAGGACCGGTTTTGACTCTGAAACGATTGCGAACCGAATGTGTGACGTGCGGAATCTGTACACGAACGTGAACGAACACACGAGACGTAATATAATCGTGATTCTATTAATCAGATCTGAAATCGTACAAGAACCTGAATCACGTGGAGCACTTTCTCTCTCTCTACACTTTCTCTCTCTAGGTCTAGATCTCTCAAAGCTCCAAATGAACAAAAGTCTCTAACATAAGCCCTAATGGTTCTATTTATAGGCCAAGGGGTTATAAGGGATTTCCCCTTATTTACAATAATGCCACATTGCCTTTCTATCTAATATAACAATATAAAGCTTGTTATCTTCAGTTTCTCGCTATGGCTCGGATTGACGATGGCGATAGACATAAATGCACTAACAGACTCCCTCTTGGATATTGCCGCAGTCAATCTCATAACGTCTTGTCTTTCTCTTTCTCTCTCTTTGAGTCTTCTTGAAGCTTTAACACGTTTTCATCAACGTAGACTCCCTCTTGCTTGAACAAAATCCCCGTGGATCTGTCTTCAGCTTCAGCTCCCCCTTTCTGTAGACTCTTTTCTTCATCAGGCTCCCCCTTTCGTCAAGCTTCCGTGCTTTTGGGATCGACACCTGCTTTCCGTATACAAGCTCTTCTGAGATAGTTACATGGCTCCTTGAATCCACGCTTCCTCTTGTGTTGAGTTCGTCTTCAGACTCCCCCTTAGACTCGGCTGTCGGGATCGTAGTCTGGTACAACATCTGCAATTCTCAAACATTTATAAGTACAAACATTTTGAACATTCAATTGTCTAGGAATAGTGACTTGGCTCTATTAAACTTTCTAAATCAAGATCCTGGCTTTAAGATATAATAATATGAATATATCCAGGATTTCTTGAATCTCTCCCCCTATCAACAATTTTCATTGATTTGGCAGATTTAGCAAACAAGATCCGAAACTGGCTCTTTTACATATTTTAACAATATGAACATCCAAATCCCTCATAGTTAATCATCCAAGTCCAACTTAATGACCTTGGAGATTTCACAAACTATTTTTGATTTTTGATTAAAAACTTCAAGTTTCAAATTAATGAACTTGTTTTATTTTTCAGAAACACGATCAGCATACTAGATTTTAAAACTCAGCATCCCAGACATCGGTTGTCGAAAATAAAGCAAAAATCAAAATCTTTTTGTATTTTTCTGAAACATAAAGCAGTAAAGAAATATTTACAAACATATTTACAGACAATATTTTTGTTTGAGTTCGTGTTAGAGGATTATATCAGTTTATGACAAATCACTAGCACCGTTGAGCTTTAAACACTTTAAGTTCTAAACGATTCACTTAGATTGTCAGTATACTTGTCCACTTAAATTTTCACACAAACTTCAACTGATTCGAGATACGAGAATAGTATTTTAAGAACTTAAATTATTCGCGTGTCCCACCTCAGAATATACTCCCATATCAAAATTCCCTAGATTCAGTCTTACAGGTGAGTATACCAATCTGATATCTGTTCTCTGGGTTAGTGCGAGACCTTGAGAGCTCAGGTATGAACTTTCGTTCAGTCAAAGAGATGAAGGCTCGACTTTTAGGTGTGTTCCCTTTAGGGAATCTTTTCTTCAACTGCAATTGATTCATATCTTTCGATATTTTTCAATTTTTATGCAGAGGGTAAGCTTTTAAAGCGCATAAAGTATTATACGAGGTCTAGGCCATTGCTTCTGCAAAATCAGAAGAACAAGTATAATACCCGAGATATCAAACAGTATAAAGACCTAGTATCTCAGAATTAGGCAATCTCTCAAACAAGATTCGGGGGTTACCCATATATCCGAGAGATGTTCCCCACACGATAAGTAAGTAACTGATATTTTAGGTTTATATCTCGAAAACAATCTACTAAGCATGTAAAAACCTACTGGCATATCATCAGTGAGACCGTTTATCACATTAAAACATTCCATTTCTTTAGCGTACTGTGATTGTCTACTGATGTACTATCATTTCCTCTTTTTACACAAAAACTCTTTTTTGAATTTTATCATGTTTTTTTTCAAATTTTCAAATGTTTTTTTTCTTTTTCAAATTTTCAAAAGTTTTTGTATTTTCTGAAATATTCTTACTCCCCCTAAAATGCAAAATCATTTAAAGAAAATTTGATAACCGATGTAGATAGCTTTGTCTTGCCATCCATTTTCTGCTTCTCATGCACTGATTTGCAACACATTATATTTTCTGCAAATGTACCCCCATGATTTACAACACATTGATCTTTTAGAGTTTGAAAACCGTTTTTCAATCTTGTGAAATTAATCATGTTTGTTCCGCCGTGAGGGTTTCGGCATATTCAATCAACATATTTTTGAATTTTTGAATTTTTTGACAAATTTAAAAACAAACATATTTTTGATTTTTCAAAATTTTTGACAAAATAAAAACATATTTTTGCATTTTAAATTTTTCAATTTTTAGGGTTTTAGAAATATGGTTTATTTATGTACAGAAAACAAACAAACTCCCTGTTTCAACCAACACAGGGTTCAGCAGCCTCCTCTTCCCGTGCCAGGCTGCTCCGACACTCTTCTTGTTGACATTCAGATTTCTTCGGAAGCACCTGCACATTTACAATTACTCAATTCTTTTTCGACTCAACATCAACAGGTTTCAGATTTGGACACTTGCGAGCAAGATGTCCTGTTTGATGACATTTAAAACATGTTCTTTTGGACACATCTTTGACCTGTGGTTGTTGCTTTTTCTTTTGAGCATAGAACTCTTCATTAGACTGTCGTCTAAATTGAAGTTCTTTCTTTTCTTCAGAACTTGTTCCGTGAACAAAATTCATTTTTGCCTGATAATTTGGCATTTCATTTTTCTTCCAATTTTGTTTCTTTTTATAACCCAACCCAGCCTTCATGTTTTTCTTTTTGTAACCAGGTTTGTTATAAAAAGTTTTGTGACCTTTTCCAGCAAACTTTTGAATTTTAGATTTTTCAATTTCAACCATTTTGAAAACTTTGTCAATCTTTTCTACAATCACATTCTGAATCGGGAATACAACATCTAAGAATAATTTGTCCGATCCAATCATGGTATAAACCAATCCTTTTGAATCATCATTCAAATTTTTCTCAGATTTTGAGTTTTTCAGATATTCTTCATGAAAACTACCTTCATTTCCATCATGTGATTCAGATTTACCTTTTTCAACCGAATCTTCTTTCAACACACTTTCAATGACCTTACCTACCACCTCTGAATCACTTGAATCATCAGATTTGGAATAGGTTACGTCAATGTTATCTGGCAATTGATCTACTATGTTGAAAGCTTTTTTGACCTTTTCATCATCATAAAATGCAAACTTTTCTGGTGGAGGAACTTGATGAAACTCTGAGCCAATATCTTTCTTGTTTTTATCAGAATCATCATCACCCGGTTTTAGATTGAGAATTCTTTCAAGCACATATGATGACACATGATAACTATGTAACTTGTTGTTATCCTGTTCTAAATCAGCTATTTAACGCTTTAGCTTAGCAACATCCTCAATGTAAGAATTTACAACTTGTTGCTTTATTGAATACTGTCGCTTAAGCGTATCAGTTGTTTCAGAACAGTACTTCAATCTAGATTGAACAAGTTTCATTTGACTTTTCACATTTTCATATGATTCTTTTGTAATGTGATACGCCAATTTTATTGAATCATATTACTTTTTCATTTCTTGACATTCATTTTCTTTTTGAGAACATTCTTCTGTCATTTTTGAAACCTTTTCTTTCAAAATTTCATTTTCTTTTTCTAAATTTTTACATTTTTGAGAAAATTTTTCATCATTTTCTTTTAAAATCTTTTCATTTTCTAACATTTCTTTGCATTTTTCTTTGAAAACTTCTTTGATTTTAGTAAATTCAAGATCTCTTGTTCTGAATTTTTCGTCTTTTTCAGTACAAGCACTGCATGGTTCCATGCATTTCTTGCACTGTTCAATGATTTTGATTAAGATTTCAGAATTAGAATTTACCTTAATGATTGGCACTTGGGTGTTCTCTGCTGCATCAGTCTGATCAGCATCTTTCTTCTTTCCTTCTTTATCAACACCAACATCATCAACAACTAAACTCTCATTCTTCATTTCTTCTTCTTCTTTCTTCTTTTCTTTCTCAACCTGTTGTTTTTCAGTAACAGCTTCTTTCACAGTTTCTTCATTCACCACAACTTTCTCTTCCTTTTCTTTCACTTCCTCAACTTTCACAGCTTCGACTTTAACTTCTTCATCAACTTTCTTCAAATCGTTCACCATTTCATCAACATTTTTCTTCATTCTTGCTTCATCCCTTTTTCTCAAACTTGATGTCATGGCATCTCTTATGACTTTATCCAGCCTTTTCACATATGTTTTATCTTTTTCAACATTTGAATAGTATTCGCCGGATCGAGGAATTACTAGAAGAACATCATCATGAACTATGTCTCTCCTGTGGACAACAGGTTCACCATCTCTATTGACATAATACTCTCATTTCTTGTCCCATCTTTTATTTCTTACAGCATTTTCATACTCTTCCTGCATTTTCTCCATTCTGCATCCAACAATGAATATTTCTCTTTCGGTTTTCTCACTCAGAATTTCTTCTCTTGTTCTAACTTTTATTTCAGCCATGAAGTTATCTTCTCGAATCACCTGAATATAAACAACAAGATCAGTTCAATCACTAACAATCAACTGAATCGGACAGGTATCCGATCGAGTGAGTCAACAAAAGTCAACAATATAACAAAGATAGGATGACAGCTAATCGGGTGAGGATCCGTTCGGGCGAGTATCCGATGCTTTGACCTGAATCACGTGGAGAACACTTTCTCTCTCTAGACTTTCTCTCTCTAGATCCTAGCTCTCCAAGTCTCAAATGAGCAAAAGTCTCTAACATAAGCCCTAATGGTTCTATTTATAGGCCAAGGGGTTAAAAGGGATTTCCCCTTATTTACAATAATGCCACCTTGCCTTTCCTATCTAATATAACAATATAAAGCTTGTTATCTTCAGTTTCTCGCTATGGCTCGGATTGACGAAGGCGATAGACATAAATGCACTAACATAATCTAATAAGATATAATTAATTATTTTAATCTAATTATTATATAAATAATAACGATAACCATATAAATATATAATTAATATATATTTAATCTTACATGCTAATCATAGAAAGTAAAAATAATCAATTTTTAAATAATTTTCATAACTTTTTTAACTTTAATAAGTTTTATACACTTCCATAAAAAATATACCATAAAATCGACAATTTTATTATCTTTAATTATGTATAGTATTTCACATTTTAAAATAATGTTTTTAAAAATATTCACGTAAGACACTAAGACGTATTGTTGATTATGATGATGTGTCTAAACTAGTTACGTCATTGTGACTAAGTTGGCAAATTACAATAGTACGTCTAAACAAGCTAGAACAGATTATAAAATGTGTGACTAACGTACAACACCATGTCCTCCTTGTCCAGATATGACACATGAACAAACCATATGACTATAATGGTTCATCCAAAGCCATTATCACCGTGCATCTGTTTGGTCCGGGTCACTTCTACACATAAAAACTAATTAGTTTTTGTTATTTACTAAAAAAGCGAAAACAAACTTAGTAAATAAATGGTTAATAAATGAACACAGCAAAAACAACACAATTCACTTGCAAGCCTCAAAGTATATTTCTCTCGTTAGAATCAATACAGACCCTTAATTCATACACGTATATGACTCACCAGTAAATTATTACACCATTAGATAGACAATACACTATTATATTATATTATTATATAACTATTAATTTGTAACATAGGTAGGCTTAATATAATTGTACTTGATGCTTAAATGGTGTTTTATACAATTTAGACAAAAAGTATAACTATTAATTTGTAACATAAGTAGGCTTAATGTGATTGTACTTTATGCTTTAGTGGTGTTTTGTACAATTTAGACAAAAAGGCAAAGTGAAAACATTACAAATTTATATATACGTCGAAACGTAGAACAACTTGAATTTATAACAAAACGTACATAAAAATATGCACGTAAAAATGGTTTCTTTAAACAAAAAATGTATTATATTTGACCTGACTCGCCTATAAATAAAGTTTACGTCGGATTGTAGAACAAATCATATTTATACCTACCCGTACATAAAATATGCACGTAAAAAATAACTTTTAAATAAAGGAAGTATAGGGGTAAACCGAAACAAAATATTAGTAAAAAATTTAATAGGTTAAAAACGTTCGTAAAACCGTGTCAAGTTTTACGCCCCCACCGCAACGTGAGGGTACTTAATACTAGTTAAATAAAATAGACAATAAAAGACAAACATACACCATTAGATAAACAATAAAAGATGGATTTATTATCTACATGAGAATTGAGATGCAGAATTAGAGTCCACGTGATATTAGTTGGGCTAGATATCTTAACTAGGCTCATGTTAATTAATGTGGGCTGCAAAATTCAATTGGATATTTGGATTAACCTAAGTCTTGGGCTGGAATGAAAAATAAGAAAAGGACGACATCGACGGCTAGACAAATCGGGCTTGTTTGAATACCCAGTTCCAGTTCCAGGTATGGAACCGGGTTTGGGTACAACCGGGTTCTTATTTTTCGGGTATTGAGAATACCCGGGTCGGGTTCTGGTTCGGGTTCTGGCCAGGAATTCCATACCATATGTACCCGGGTTCGGGTCAGGTTTTATAATACCCGGGTATTATAATACCCTATTTCCGGGTTCGGGTATGGCTCGGGTAGGGTTCGGGTATGGCTCGGGTATTGAAAAACCCGCATAGGGTATTGATAAAAACCCGCATAGGGTATTGATAAAAACCCGACCGGGTATTTGAAAACCCGTTATCGAAATAAACATCAGAATGTGTGTAGTGAATTTTGTTGGCATTTTTTTCCAACTTTTTGTTTTTTTTTTTTTGTTAAATACGGACCTATTTTAAAACATGGTAAGGGTATTTTAAAACCCGGTTACGGGTATTCTATAAACCTGGTTACGGGTATTCGTTAAACCCGGTTCCAGGTATTCTATAAACCTGGGTATTCTTAAAAATCAGGTAGAATACGGGTTTGAAAAAACCCGGTTACGGGTTCTGATGACATTATGCATACCTGGTCCCTACCCTATGGGTAGATTCGGGTTTGGGTTTTAAAAACCCAGTTATTACAATACCCGGTTCCATGTTATTTTCTCGGGTTCGGATCCTGGTTCGGGTGTTTTTGCACACTATCTACGGCACAAAATATATAATCATCTTTGGCGGCTGCACAACAATATCGGATAATTTGAGTTCTTTTCTGTTCTTTTTCTTTTTTCAGGGTTTATCATTTTAGCCAATGTTTTGTTTTCCTTAATATTTTAATTGATTTAGCCATGATGTCTAAATCAATTTTAGTTTAAACAATTAAAAAACAAAGTAGGCGAAGTGTTCTTGAGTCATTTTTATAATTTAATAAATAAAGAAGGTAATTTATTTATTAAATTTGGTTTTTATTAGTAGGGGTACTTTTTAGTCATTTTTATAATTTAATAGATTTTTTAACGTCTATTAGTGTTAAGGGCATATGTGTCATGGGACGGGAAATAGTGAGGACTAAAAGTATACCAAAACAATAATACAATTTCTTTTAGTATTGGTGGAAAAACTATTTATCAGAATATATACTGTTCTCATTTATTTTGTATTCACCTTTTCTTTCTTTAACCAACAAATTAAACTTTATTTATATTTCTATTAAATTAATCAAATATTTATTTTTAATTCTTTAATTATTTAATCCCTCAACGCATTGTCTCAATAACAAAATATACGACGGTAGCAATTTGATTCAGCTACTTTGATTTGATTCAAATCCAATCCCCATAGTAATTTATCTCAATTTACCGGCTAAGTTGCTTAAATTTGTAATTTATCTCAACCCAGTTCCATGGCTACGAAGTTATGTTTTTTTTATAATTTGCTTAAGAATTCTATGGGTATGTAGCTTTAGACTATTATCTATTGAAACAACAATGAGTTTATTATTATGCTAAAACTTTTTGTTGAATAAAAAATTGTTATCCTAGAACTTTTAAAACCCACAAATTCCACTAATAGTGGTTGTTGAAAATAATAATAAATATTTTATACATTATACTTGATATATTTGTATATGTTATATACAAATAATATTTTCACACTTTTATTGTTAAGTACTTACACGTTAAATACTTACACACGTTTATTGTTATGTTTTCTGTTTACTACATGTATATTGGGCTTGGGCTACTGCTGCAAAAGTGGACTGCTTGTGCTGGGCTAAAGATATGGGCTGGTGGACTAAGTTGTGGTCAAAGAAGATATTAGTTGATCGTATGGCTGGAGATAAAGAGATGAAGATAATGAGAATCTAATCCTACGGTTGGAGTTAGTTCGGGTTAGCTCTGGATAAGGCGGGTTCAAGTTCAATATAAATGAACTCATCAAACAGATGAGTTTATTCATTCTGTTCTCAACTCTGTTATCACTCTCTTTCTTCCTCATTTAGGGTTTCACCTTGTTAGGTCTATTGCGTGTTAAAGATCTTGTGTCAAGATCTCATTAACATCAGATTCATTGTGTTTGAGTGTTGTAGATCATCGTGATGATGATCTGCTTGTGAGGATTGTTTGAGAGTTGTTGCAGTTCTTGTTATTTCTCTGATTTGAATTTTTTAGTGGTTAAATAAGAGTTCGTTTTTAGATCCATGTGTTTTGACTTGGTATCAGATCCATATGTGCTCTTGTTTCGCTTCCGTTCGTCGTTGATCGAGAGTTATCAGAAATTAAGGTTTTTGAATTTTTTTTGGAGTTTTGACATTTGCGTTGGTTCTTGGTGATTGTTTGGGTAGAACTGCTCAGATCTGGAAGTATCTCGGAGTGTTGGTGGATCAAGGGTTTGCTGATTCTAGATCTGGTGTGTTGTACCTTGAAGATCTGAAGAGTCTTGGTGTACCTGAAGATTTACCGATTATGGAAGCTACTGTTTCGATACAATCTTCAACTCTTGAAAGTTGTAAAATCTTGATCGGAACTAGAGAAACCCCTGCCAGGGTTTGCTGATTTGGTGAGATTGTTCTTGTTACACTTTCTTTATTGTTTTTTTATTATTTGTTTGCATTTAGACATACTATTGCCGGAGTAGTTGGGCAGGTTATTGATTTAGGGACACAGAAAGGGTACATTCTGTTTCATTCAAGTGTTAGTGTCTAGTGGTCAGACTCCTGTGCAAAGGCTTGGGTAGGCACCTTGAGTGACGATCCTACTATTTGGTCCCTGGCACGGTTTCATCTTTAGGATTTGTTATTAATTCTTGTGCTATTTATCTGTCTATATGGCTGATATATTAGACTTGTTTGGGGACACCTTGATTAGTAAGCTTGAACCTGATAATCCATTATATCTACATGCTAGTGATTCAACCAATTTAACTGTGGTTAACATAAAACTTAAAGGGACTGAAAATTACACTGTATGGGCTAATGCTATGACTCTAACATTAAGGGTTAAGAACAAAATAGGTTTTATTGATGGAACATTAGTTAAGTCTGAAGATAATGCAGTTTTAGCTACTCATTGGGAGAGATGCAACTCTGTTGTTTTAACTTGGATCTTGAATTCTGTGTTTGAAGATCTTATTTGGGTCATGTATATTCTAAATCAGCGTCTGATGTGTGGAAAGAGTTGCGTGATACTTATGATAAGGTAGATGGTTCAGTTATGTTTGATTTGTATCAAAAGATTAACTCATTTTCACAAAGTGGTATTCATGTTGCTGAATATTATCACAAACTAAATATAATGTGAAAACAATTGGATCAAATTTTTCTAATACCAGTTTGTACTTGTGATGCTTCAACACAGTTTAATAATTTTAATCATTTGATCAAACTTATGCAGTATTTAATGGGACTTGATAATGTTTACTAGTATGTTAGAACTAGTTTACTCATTAGAGAACCGGTTCCAAGTGTTAAAGAGGCTTTCTCTATTGTGTCCAGGGAAGGGTCCCATAGAAGTTCAAATGTTAATGTGTCAAAAGAACAAAATGTTGGGGTTTCCTCTAAAGTAAATGTTGTTATTGATAATAAGAAAAAGTTTGTTAAAGGTTCTAACCAGAGTTTAAAATGTTCTCATTGTAACTGTTTGGTCATTCTATTGACAAATGTTTTGAACTTATTGGATATCCTCCCTGGATGAAGTCCAAGTTTAGTCAAGTAAAGAAGCAGGTTGTTACTAATAATGTGATTAATACTGGTTTATCTGATGTTAGTAAATTTGATACTGCTAGTCTTACATCTGATCAGGTAATAAAATTGTTAAGTTTGTTAAGTCAGAAGTCAGATGAAGGTTCTGTTAGTTGCAATGTGTTAGGTAGGAATTCAAATTTCTTTTGTTATTGTAGCATTAGTAATTCTGTGTATTGTTTCACAAATCAAACTAATTCCTTGAAGGATATGGGTTGGATCTGTGACTCTTGTGCCAACTAACATATGATTATGAGTGATAAAGGAATGATAAACAAATTAGATATTTCTGATTATAATATTAAGGTTAATCATCCTAATGGCCATAGTGCAATTGTAACAGCAGTTGGGGATATAAAATTGAATGATAAAGTCACTTTATATGATGTGTTTGTTGTTCCCAATTACTATGTTAATTTAATTTGTATGCATAAGTTAGCTAAAGATAGTAAAATAATAGTCTCATTTGATGAAACAACTTATTATCTTCAAGATTCGTTAACAAAGAAAATCCTGGTGATTGGTAATCAACATGATGTGTTATATTTCTGTGGTGAGTCTTTTTTGCTTGTATGAGCTATAATAGTCTAAATAGTACAGGTCTTTGGCATGATAGGTTGGGTCATCCTTTCGAGGTTGTTTTGAATGTTGTTAGAGAAATCTTAATTTAGGAAGAGTGAATAAACATGTTCCATGTGTAACCTGTCATAAGTCTAAGCAACACAGGGAACCTTTCCCTCTAAGTGACCATAAAACAAGGCAATTAGGTGAACTTTTTCATTTAGATGTTTGGGGTACTTATAGGGTTAAAAGTAAAGAGATGTATAGATACTTCCTTACAGTTGTTGATGATTACACTAGATCTGTTTGGATTTACTTAATGAGATATAAAGATGAGGTTTTTGAAAATATTAAACATTTTGTTAATCTGATTAAAACTCAGTTTGAGAAACCTATTAAGATACTTAGAAGTGATAATGGTACTAAGTTTGTTAATAATTAGTTTAAAGAGTTTACAAACAGAAATGGTATTATACATCAAACTACTTGTGCTTATACCCCTTAGCAAAATGGCATTGCTGAGAAAAAGCATAGACATTTACTTAATGTAGCCATAGCTTTTCTTTTTCAAAGCAATTTACATTTACGGTTTTGGTCTGAGTGTATTCTGACTGTTGCATATTTGATAAACATGACTCCATCATCTGTGCTTGTTGGTAGATCCCCCGTATGAAATGGTTCACGGTTCTATGCCCTCTTTGTCTCACCTTAGGGTTTTTGGTTGTCTTTGTTTTAATAATATCTTAAATAAAAGTGATAAGTTTAGTATCCATGCAGATAAATGTGTTTTGATTGGCTATTCGAACGAAAAAAAGGGTTATAAATTGTGGAATCTAGAAAAACAAAGTGTTATTTTTTCTAGAGATGTAAGATTTTACGAATCAATTTTTCCTTCTAAAAATGTGATTTCTGAGGAAAACTCTAATCGTTTAAATACATCTAACTTCTTTGATTTGTATGAACAAAATAATTCTGAATATGATGAGTGTTTGGGTAATCTCAATGAAGAAAACGGGGTTGATCATATAGATTCTAACATTCATGAGCCCTAGCAATCTGATAAAGTGTCTGAGGCTATTGTTGATAGGGCTGTTAGTCATTCATCTAGTTCTCAAGAATCTATTAGGGAGTCTGAGAATATTGTAGGTGATATAGGTACTCAGCAATCCAGTAGAACATAACTATGTCATGATAGGGCTGAGCATGAAGTGTTAGAAAATGAACATGAAAACCTGTCTGAGGGTAGAATATTACCTCAAACAACTGGTCCTTCAGTAAGAAGGTCTACTAATTTTCTATTTTGCCAAAAAAGTTTGATAATTTTGTAGTTGAGGGGAAGGTCAAGTATGGTCTTGAATAAGTAGTCAATTATTCACACTTATCCACAGAAAATTTTTGTTTTACTTCTATGTTAAATAAGTCTGTTGAAACCAGACATTTTTATGAAGCTTGTAATGATCCTAAATGGATTAACGCTATGAATAATGAGATTGAAGCTTTAAATAGGAATAAAACATGGGATATTGTAGAATTATCACCCGGTAGAAAACCTATAAGTTGTAAGTGGGTTTTTAAAAACAAGTACAAGTCATCAGGTGAAATTGAAAGATATAAGGCCCGACTTGTTGCTAAAGAGTTTAGTCAAAAGGAAGGGGTTGATTTTGATCAAACTTTTTCACCTGTAGTTAAAATGGTTATTGTTAGATGTGTTTTAGTTATGGTTGTTTATAATAACTGGCTTGTTTATCATTTGGATATAAATAACACTTTTTTATAGGTTATCTTCTTGAAGATATATGAAATTACCTGAAGGGTATTTTTCAAAAGATGATACAAGAGTGTGTAAATTGAACAAATCATTGTTTTGCTTGAAGCAAGCTCCTAGAATGTGGAATGTCAAATTGATTAGTGTTTTGATCGAGTTAGGCTTTATCCAAAGTAAATGTGATTATTCATTATTTGTTACAACTAATGGCTTTGTGTTTATTGTATTACTTGTTTATGTGGATGACATTGTCATTACAGGTAATAGTGAAATTGAGATTGAAAATGTGAAAAAGTTTGTACAAACCAAGTTTTTGATCAAAGATTTAGGCTCTCTAAAATATTTTTAAGTATTGAAGTGTTAAAAATAAATGGTGGGTTGTGTTTGTCCCAAAGAAAATACTGTTTGGATCTTTTAGCAGATTATTGGATGAGTGGATGTAAACCTATGCAAAATCCTATAGAACCAAATTTTGTTGTTTGTGCATTATGTGAAAAAGAAAATGAAAACTTGATAAATGTTACGGGTTATCGAAGGTTAGTGGGTAGATTAATTTACTTGTCGCATACGACGCCTGATATAGCCTATTCTGTACATGTTTTGAGTTAGTTCATGTATAAACCCACTAGAGTGATGAGATATCTTAAAGGTGCGCCTGGTAAGGGTATATTTTTGGTAAAAGTTCTAGTATGAACTTAACTGCATATGCGGATTCCGATTGGGGTGAATGTTTGGTTAATAGGAAGTCCGTTACATGTTATCATGTTTTCTTAGGGGAGTCTTTGGTCGCTTGGAAAAGTAAAAAAGCAGGCAACGGTATCGTGATCCACAGCAGAAGCTGAGTATCATGCGATGTGCACTGCGACATGCGAAATTATGTGGTTAATTAATTTACTTAGTAAGTTAGGAGTTAAGGTAAATGTATCGGTCTCATTGTTTTGTGATAATTCAGCAGCTTTGTCAATTGCTGCAAATCTAGTATTCCATGATAAAAACAAAACATTTGGAATTGGATTTGTTTTTTTTTAAGGGGACAAATACTGAAAGGTTGTGTTAAAACTTTTGGTATTGAAATGGTTAACCAAGTAGCGGATGTTTTTGCAAAAGGGCTGCTTATTTCTCAGCATAATAAAGTGTGTGATTGGTTGCATTTGCATGGTGTTTTTAACGATAAAAGTTAGGGGATGTTGAAAATAGCATTAAATATTTTATACATTATACTTGATATATTTGTATATATTATATACAAATAATATTTTCACACTTTTATTATTAAATACTTACACATTAAATACTTACACATGTTTATTGTTATGTTTTCTGTTTTTTACATGTATACAGGGCTTGGGCTACTGCTGCAAAAGTGGACTGCTTGTGTTGGGCTAAAGATATGGGCTGGTGGACTAAGCTGTGGTGAAAGAAGATATTAGCTGATCATATGGCTGGCTGGAGATAAAGAGATGAAGATAATGAGAATCTAATCCTACGGTTGGAGTTAGTTCGGGTTAGCTCCGGATAAGGCGGGTTCAAGTTCAATATAAATAAACTCATCTAATAGATGAGTTTATTCATTTTGTTCTCAACTTTGTTGTCACTCTCTTTCTTCCTCATTTAAGGTTTCACCCTGCTAGGTCTGTTGCGTGTTAAGATCTTGTGTTCATATCTCATTTACATCAGATTCATTGTGTTTGAGTGTTGCAGATCACCGTGATGATGATCTGCTTGTGAGAATTATTTGAGAGTTGTTGCAGTTCTTGTTATTTCTCTGATTTGAATTTTTAGTGGTTAAATAAGAGTTCGTTTTTAGATCCATGTGTTTTGACAGTGGTTAATCCAAAGACAACAAGAATAGAATAACCAAAAACCTCGATGGCGGAACAGAACAACAAGAATCGAAGGTAAATTTATCGAACCGAGTTGAGACACTTTGAAGAACCGATGTAAATCTGAATCATCTATTTGGTTATAAGAATAACATATCAATAAAAACAAAGAAATAAAAAATACCTATGTTTGTAAATATTTTTTTCCACTAACTCACAAAACATGTGTTCAAAAACACAAACAATCTTATGGTTCATTGATGTTTCATTTATTTAAAGAGTTAATGTTAATTAGAAATAGAATTATTGCTAAAAAATATAAAGAGATGATCGGAAAATCAAGGAAATAAAAAGAATACTAGATTGACTGAAAAAATATAAATCATTAAAGAATAAAAAATAAAAAATATATACTTGATTAATTTAATGGAAATATACAAAAAAGTTTAATATTTTTATTTAAAAGAAAAGATAAATACAAAATAAACAAAGAACACTATTTTGGTAACTTGATTAATTTAATTGAAATATACAAAAAAGTTTAATATTTTGATTTAAAAGAAAGGATAAATACAAAATAAACAAAGAACACTATTTTGTCAAAAAACACCATTTTAGTAAATAGTTTTTCCACTACCACTAATTTACAAAAAAAACTCAACAATAAGATGAAGAATACCAAATACTATCCATGTAATTAACATTCAGACTTATTATTTCTTTATTTGTATAATATCATGTGAGATAAAATTTTACCTCTATAGTTATAGTAATGAATTGCATAGATAAATTTTATGTCATCTTTTGCAATCTATATATTTTTAAGGGGAAAATGTTACACACTAATAATTCTTAAATACTCTCTTTGTCCATTGTAAAAACGTTACCTGGTTATACGTCACTATGTCAAATGATTCGGTCGTAGATGGCCTGAACGTTAATCTACAAAACAGAACACCGTTAGGACTCGTTACAGAAATGAGGTTATTCCTGTAACCACTCTCCGGCATGAGAATAAGTACTCGTAGGTGGGAGAATAAGTGTTTATGAAAGAGAGAGTGAATGCCATTACCTTATGATTTCATCCTCTATTTATAGCTTCTAGCGAATTAAGGTTTCCCCTTAAATCGAAGAGTCGGTTAGCCGCATCTCCTATCTTTTCGGAGATTGCACCAACATTCTATTTGCATGGGAATATCTTTCGTATCTTTATTATTAATACTCCTTATTTCATGATGGTTTACCCGACCCGGGATGACTGAGCTGGGTCATTCCTCCACATCTCCCCCCAGTCTGATGCTATGGGAGTGTGCATGGGGTCGGACTTAAGAAAATGACAACCCACCAAAAAATAAAAAGTAAAAAATAAAGAATAAAAAACAAACCAAAAAATGGAGAAAAAAAAAACCCTGACAGTATACACCTGAGGGGTCGATTGGCAGTGCTAGCTGTCATATGACAGGACCTGCACACGAGTGCATGTGTATGCACGTGTCAATTTAGGCTCCAACTTTTAAATTTCGAAAAAGTGGACTGGACAGTATAAATACGGGTGTAACCCTATGATATGAAAACTTTTCCCCAAAAATTTTAACCGTCGCTTCTATTCTTCCTCATTCTTCGATGGCACCAAAAACCTCCAATCAATCCCCTTGTGATGATGCCCTATACTTCAAATGGAACAAAACATCATTCGATTCTTTGCTGCAGACCTATTGTATTACGTCGGAATGGCACCCCGTAATGCCTTCAGAGAAAGACATTGCCTTTCCCCTACGAAATGGCCAGATTACTCTATTTGCAGACTTCTTTAAGTTCTACGACTTCTGGCTTCCATTCACCAAGTTCTGTAAACAAATGCTTGATGAGTATGCTATGCATATATCACAAATGCACCCACTTTGCCTTGCTAAACTTCGCCATTTCAAATACGCCTCCTTGAGTTTGGGGTTTCTACCGGAGCCTTTGGTATTTCGTGCTTTGTACACTTAGCTTGGAAAGCACCATTTTTTACCTTCGATCGCCAGAGCACCGACGAGGCATGTCTGCGGTTGGTACCCTCGAGCTGTCGAGATAAAGATTGGAAGAAAAAAATCTTCTTTATTGATGTTGACGTCATTCCTGGGGAGACGCACTGGAAACTATGGTGTCGAAAGAAAAGGTGAAAGATGTTGGGCCGCCCAAGGAGGAATATCAAGAAAACGCACTGTTCAAGGCATTGACCGCTCACCCTTCCGAGTGTATGGTTATTCCCGAAGGCGCACTTGCGTTGGTTGGGATGAGCCTGTGTTGGCGTAACATTCAAACCTATCCAGCTTTCAAGACCACTGATGGAAGTAAGTTGTCTACACGCTTTGAATTTCCCCCTTTTATTTTAAGGTGCATAACAAAAAATCTTTTGCAGTCCCCTACGCCTTGGTGGAATTCTTGTACTCGGAGAAGTCTTCATCTATTCTGACTGTCGATCGCCCGCTTCAACCTGGGGAAGAAAACATCTTACGAGTGCATGTGGGGAATTTCCTAGTGTCCAACTTTCATCTCGATGCAGTGCTCCAAGGTTTCCACACGATTGGGACGATAGGTGAAAGTGAGACATTTATGATTGGCCCCAAGAAAACTATTCGCATCCAAAAGGCTGGAGGGGAGAGCAGCTCCAAAGGTCAACCTTCCAAAGGTATCATCATCGCAACGTCACTAGTGGCTACTAGGGTAGCCAATGTACCGGTCACGGGTTCAATGGTCGCTACGACAACTACAGTCCCGGAGCCGTCGTTAAAGAGAATGAAAACCACTCCTCTGCTAGCGCAGTTTGACGCCAAAAGGCGTGTCGTGCTAGCAGGTCTTGGTAAGTTACTCAGACTTTCCCACCCGCCTTCTGTATTTTACTTGCGCCTTATTCCTATAACACTTTCTGCAGGTCCTATTCCTGGAACGTCACCAAGCGTTGATGAGGCAGGCGAGATGGCGGGTGGGCCGGTGGGTGTTAGCTCTAGAACTCCTATTGCTACTGTTGAAATTACTACCCCACTTTTTACCAAAGTCAGGACTGTTAACACCACGATGGCCCCCGCTGCTACTACCGCAGAAGTGCTTAGTTTGCCATCCAATGCACCCTCGGCGTCGTGTCAAAAGGGAGCCGTCGTGGCGACGGTCCCAAGTACCAATGTTGTATCTGCAGGTATACCAACATCTTCCTTGGAGCTTTCCAGTGACAGGGATGTTAGTTTTGATGAAGTGGCAGGATCAAGCAGCGGGATGCACGATGAAGGTAACACCATTGAGGGGTTGTACTTGCCTACCATAGCTTGCGATCCCCGCATGCCTAACAAACCCTACAAACCACGGTGGAAAATTGCTGAATCTACCCGCCTGATATATCCCTATGTGGTTAGTCATTGGGTGGATCATGCCTCCCCCCTGCGGAATTTGCATATGTATACGGTCAGGATTGTAGCCAATTGTTGGATGCTACTTTGACGGATGCTGTATTCGGGGTTAAGAGGATTGCAGAGATAAAACGTCATTGATTCAAGTTAGGGAGTCCCGCCTGTTGGCGGAGAAGCAAAAAGCTGAGCAGGAATTGACACGGGTAACCTCAAATCTTGCTGAGGAGTGCGTGATATGGGCTCGGGATTGTCAAGAAAAGAGCGAATGATATCTCATATTGGAAATTCAATAAGAGCGTAATGAGCCACAGACAAGTACATTTTCAAAGTTTCCTCGGGCTTTGGGGCAGTTAGCGTGGGTAAATGGGCCAAGAAACGCTTCATTTCCTGCAACGCATCTTCTGCTTCCGCCATCCACCAAAAACTGCTTTTGTTTAAACAGTCTTTCAACGTTTTTATAAAGGGTAAGGATCGTTCGGCGTGTTTGGCTAAGAATCTGCCGATTGCTACCAACCTCCCGTTAAGCGTCTTGGCCTCTTTGAGCGCTTTTGGAGAAGTTACGACAGTGCTTGCCATAACCTTTTCCGGGTTTGCTTTGAAACCATCGCGTGTAACGATCACCCTTAAGAATTTGCACTCCTCAACGCCGAAAGAACACTTTTTTGGGTTGAGCTTGATGTTGTATTCCCATAGTGTTTGGAACGTTTCTTCAATATCCCGCAACATGATTTTTTTTTCTTCCTTGCTTTTGATCACCAGGTCATCTATGTACACTTCTAAGTTCTGCCCAATCTGATTGGCGAAAGCCCTGTCCGTAAGCCATTGGTAGGTTGCCCCCGTGTTTCGCAATCCAAAGGGCATTTTCGTGTAACAGTAGATCCCAATGTTGGTATAAAAAGTTGTTTTCTCTTCGCCATCCTCCGCCATCTGGATCTAGTGATATCCCTTATACGCATCTTGTACACACTTGAAGCGGAACGGGACCAACGAATCAACTTTGAAGTCAATATCTAGTAACGGGTACGCGTCCTTAGGGCATGCCTTGTTTTAATATTTGTAACCGACACACATTCTCCATGTACCATCCTTTTTCTTTACCATGACTGGGTTTGTTACCCAAGTGTGGTAGCGTGTTTCTTGAAGTATCCCCGCTTTAGTTAGCTCCCATACTTCTTTCACAATCGCCTACTTTCTGTCAGGTGCCATGCTTCGCTTCCTCTGAGCTATGGATTTAACTCCTGGTAACGTGGACAAACGATGTTTCGCCCTATCCCGGGGTATGCCAGTCATGTCGCTATACTCGAAAGAAAAAACGTCCATGTTGTCACAGAGCAGTGTTTTGAGGCTATACCTTGTTTTCCGGGATAGAGTGTCAACAATAGTGACCATTTGATCAGGGTATTCATCAATGTCTACATCTTTTTGCATTTATAATTTCGCCTATGTGGTCGAGACATACCGTGGCGACCCCCATTGGAGTTGGGAACTTCATGGGTCCCCGTGCCGTGGAGACCACCGCATCCAACTTAACCAAGGTATATCGCCCAATAATGACATTGTAGTGGTTCTCCGCCTGGACCACGAGGAATGGATAACGATAGCTCTTTTGTATGGTGCTTTGCCGAAAGTAACTAGAAACGTTATTTGCCCAATCGGATCCACCTTCTCTCCCGTGAACCCTTTAATGGGAGCGTGGATTGGCTTCAAGAGAGCTCTATCCTCTTTTTGCATCTGGTTGTAACAGTGTTCATAAATGACGTCTTCCGAGTTTCCAGTATCCACCAAGATTCTCCTCATGTTGTAATAGCCCACCGCAGTGGTGATGATGAGGGGATCCACACTAAGGTAAGTATCCCGCTGTCGCGGCTCCATCTACATATCGACCAACATCCATGGCTCCAGAATTTCGATGCCCCATTTATTTCCCCGTCCGTCTTCCCTGTATACCATATTCAGGACACGTTGTTTTCTTCCCGACTTGCCATCCTCGTCTTTAACAGGCAAAGGACCTTGCTTAATGTCCTTAACCAGATGTGCTAACTTACCTGACTTAACGTGATATTTGATTTGCATTTTCAATTGATGGTAGTCATTGGTATCGTGACCGCGCCCCTTATGGTACTCGTAATATTTGGAAGAAACTTTTACGGACGAGTCCTTTAAAGGCTTTGGTGGATTAAGCTTAAGGTTCTCTGAAGCCAAGATTTCAGCCAGCGTTTTGCGTGGTATGGGAAAGTCTGACTTTGCCCGATTTAGAAAGGCCTCAGTTCTCCCCGGCATACCTCGCGGTCTATCATATCTCCCTTGGGACTCAGTGTTACTGCCTCTCAGAAACCTTCCACTTTGACTTTTGATTTTTCCTCCACGACAGTCTGTATCATCATACCCCTTGTAAGATTCTTTCTTTTTGTTCGCCGCATGACTTGCTACTATTGAATTTTCCTATCACACATAAACTTTGGAGATTCTCATGATTTCCTCTATGGTGTCTGGGACCCCTTTTCTGTCATGTGATTTTCTGAGGAGCTAATCGTCATTCTCTCCTTACAAGAAAGCTCCACATGCCAGGTCCTGGTATTGCTATGCTTTCCTTGTTGAACCTGGTCAAAAAAAATTTCCACCATCTCGTTATCTCATCGACGTATATGTAGTACATCGTTTCGGTCTTTGGTATGCCTTCGTTGCTGACTGAATTGCTGTGAGAACTATAGCACTAATTCGTCAAAACTATAAATCCCTCCGATCGGCAAACTGTCCCACCAAACTCGGGCAGCGCCTACCAAGATCTGAACAACCATTTTACACCATAAAGGCATTGGACATAAGGCCACCTCCCCTGCACTTCGGAAAAGGTTGATATGATCGTCCGGGTCACTAGTACCGTCGTACTTGCCCACCATTGGTGGCATCTTTGGTTTTTCCTTGATTGCAGCTTCTTAACAAGAAGCCAACCATCACCTCACGGGAGATCCAGACTGCTGTGAGGCTTGTTCTTCCTAGTGAAACTTTGATCTAAACGTGGTTTCAGCCAGTTTGTATGGTCTGGTTAACGCGTCATCCTCCAGGTCCATTAGAATCCCCACAGGTGGACCCTGAGTGGCTGGAGGGATCACCGCTGACGCCGCTGGTAACGGCCCAGTTTGAGGGTGAACAAGCTGTTGTCTTGTGTTAGAAGTGTTTCCCGCGGGGGTCATAGTTGTGACTGTGTTGTCTGGTGTGGGATATGTACCTGTGCTCCCATACCAAAACGAGAGTTGTGTGTGTATTGATACCCCCACTGCGTTGATTGGCTCCTTTCATATGGACTTCCAAAACTGTACATCTGTGGTGGCATGTAACTATAAGGTGGCATGTAATAATAGGGCGGGTCATATGCTTGATTCCCGGGTGTTATGGGAGCATGTTGTACAACCCGCGACATCATTATCGACTGATGAGGCGGAGTGGACATCGTCGCGGTTAAAGCCACTGAATATAATGGTGGAAACTGAAAGTTGTCTGCTGGTGCATAGACTTGAGCCGTTGTCCCGACAACAGATGTGTAGATAGGCTGAGATGGTTGATAATAGTAATCCCTTGGACCTAGGGCTGGCATAAACATCGGCAAGCTAGTGTTTGAGACTACGCTGTGTGAAACTGGTAGAGTAGCCACCGTGGTTGTGGATGTAGTCAGAGGTTGAGTCAGCCCTGTACTTTGAGTTAAGGAGCCCGCTCCCGTGACCGCTGTGCTGATGGACCCACAATCATACCCTGCTGACATCTCAGCATCAAATTCCTTACTCAAAGACCTCGTAATCGCCAGAGAAGAAACTGATGTAGTCACATTTGTTAAAACCGCACCTTCTTGGCCGCTAGGAGCCGGAACGACGTTAGTTACTTTAGAAGTAATGTTCGAACCATTCATCATGGTAACGGATTCTCAGTATCTAGTCCCACGGATGGCGCTAATGTATAATCGTTACCTGGTTATACGTCACTATGTCAGATGATCCGATCGTAGATGGCCTAAACATTAATCTGCAAAAAAACAGAACACCGTTAGGACTCGTTACATGAATGGGGTTATTCCTGTAACCACCCTCCAACGTGAGGATAAGTACTCATAGATGGGAGAATAAGTGTTTACGAAAGAGAGATTGAATGCCAGTACCTTATGATTTCATCCTCTATTTATAGCTTCTGGCGAATTAGGGTTTCCCCTTAAATCGAAGAGTCGGTTAGCCGCATCTCCTATCTTTTCGAAGATTACACCAACATTCTATTTGCTTGGGAATATCTTTCGTATCTTTATTATTATACTCTTTATTTAATGATGGTTTACCCGACCCGGGACGACCAAGCAAGGTCATTCCTCCCATCCATGTTTGAACCTCTGATATCCTTTTAAAAGCTAAGTATATCTACCAAGTGTGCTGCAATCTACAAATCTAAAGCAATTTTGCAATCTACAAATCAAAAGCACTTTTAAAAGAAAATAAGCACACAAAATGGTAGATCTCAATATACAAGAAAGTAAGTTTTAGATTTTTTTTAATGACTAAACTTTCACACTATGGGGATTGAACCCCCAACCTTCTACTATCTTAAACTTTATCTAACTTACCAACACCACTGGTCTTTTCTCAAATGATAGAAAGAAAGTTATAGATGGTCGATATAAAATTATGTAAAAATATAAAATTAGCAAGGTTAACTTATAATGATAAAAAATATAGAAACCACTAGTATTTTAAAACTATAAAAGCAAAATTTAACAGTTGAAAACACTCATTTCAAAACGTTTTAGTTATATAATAAAGATAAAAAAAGATAGGTGACATAATATTACATATTTTTATGTCACTAAAAGTAAAAACTTATATAACATAAATAAATATAAAAAATAGTTATTTTCTTGTCAATTACCATACAAAATAATTTTCTTTATAACATTAAAATATAAATGGGCATTTTCTATTCCCACATCCCTATTATCTTATTTACACATCCCTACATTTAGGGCTGCAAACGAACCAAACAGTTCGTGAACCATTTGGCAGGAAGTTCGTTTGTGTTCGTTCGTTTATTAAACAAACGAACACAAACAAGAAATTTCGTTCGTTTAGTTAAATGAGAAAACATGAACAGATGGTGTGTTCGTTCATTTATGTTCGTGAACGTTCGGTAACGTGTTCGTTTGTGTTTGATAGTTCATTAGTGTTTTTAACTTTTATATTTTATTTAAATACTTCAAAATTCCAACAAGGAAAATATTTAATAAGTGTCAATGTATTACATATTTTGTTCATGAACATTTATTTGTATTCGTTTGTTACCATTTGAACAGTTTGTGCTCATTTGTGTTCATCATCGTTCGTTTTCATTCGTTGCCTAAAATTAACAAACAAATACAAACGAACACGAACAAGTTCATTTCCTTAACAAACAAACATAAACATAAAATCATGTTCGGTAAGCGTTCATGAACCGTTCGTGAACACTTATATTTCTTAACAAATGAACACGAATCGTTCGGTTCGTTTGCAGCCCTACCTACATGTAGTCAGGTCATATAAGGTTATACGGCCCGTATAGAATGTGGTACACAGAAATAAATGCACTGGAATGTTTTTTTAAGTTTTTTTACATGTATATGAGCCGTATAACATTATACGACTCGTATACAATTGTATACGACCAATATAATGTTATACAGCCTGATGTTTTATATTTTGTGAGGTTTTTATCAGATTTTGGGTGTTTAACATGTGTATATGATCCGTATAATGTTATACGACCCATATATAATTAAATATTATTTTTTTGTAAAACGGAAAAACCGTCTAATAAGTTTTATTAATTGTTTAGATAGTGCAATTAAAACTACTACCAGCGTTGAATAATTTTCGACTTTATTATGTGAAATGTCTATGTTACGATAGTATTTGTCGTATTAATTATATATATCGGATTATGTTACGAGTTTGTAATACTAAGAGTTTTTAATAATTAGGACATATATTAAAAACAAAACATGTGCATAGGATAAACAATACGATAACAATTTTCAAACAAACAAGATAAAATGTAAACATAAGATTAATATTTACAATGTTTTACATATAAAACAACAAAAGATAAACATTTACCGTATTTCAAATCTAAAACAACAAAACCAAAATACAATAAGCAGCTACGACGATGGTGGTGGTGGTGCAGCGCCAGCTCATGGAGGTAGGGGCACGCTAGAATGCATAGCAATAATCGTCTCCACCATCCACTATATAGTCGCTTTACATACGAGATGCGTCTACATCTATATGGGATACGCCCACCCGTACAACAGCTACATCCGACTCGACCTGAGCCAATCTCTCCTCCACCCCTGGTGGAGCTATCACACGTGGTCTCACGCCTTGTCGCTCGTACGGGCGATCAACCTATACATCCTCCATACCTATCTACGATCTGTCGACCGCAGCATGACCTGCCCCCTCTCCCCCACCTCTACCTCCTTCGCCTCCCTCACCCCCGTCACCCTCGCCCGCTCCCCCATCACCCTCACCATCACCATCAGCCTCGCCTCCTCATCCGCCTCTATCGGTAGTGGCTGCCCTGGGTACCACTCTGTACGACCTTCATCAAGTGACCAAATCACTCGGACCATGTCCGGTAACACCTCGTGAGCAAACTTCATCGAGACTTTTGTGGCCCTACCTACCGGATCAACCTATGTGTGATAGTCATAGCCTGAGCCACCTGCGCGGACAAGAGGTGTGGCCAGTGCTTTGCCAAATGAGTGACGAAGCCGCCACAGCTAATGTGGCTAGAGGTACGCTTAAAAGCATACACAACGAAGTATGTGGCCAACTTGTATGCCATGTTACCCCCCCCACCGGTAAGTAAGTCGTGCAAGAAGAATAGGTCATTTTGGATGACCCACTCTTTCTATCGGGTCAAGCCTCAATCGTCACAGCAATACATTGATGTAGGTATCAGTGCAACGGGTCCTAAATGCGTGACACCCACGCCTTCACGGATCACGAACACGGCGTCGCGGACTCCCTAGTCCTAATAGTGCGCCACCAGGGCCACAACACATCTAAGGACGTGGTGGTTGGCGCATCCAACAATGCCTGCGACACTGATTCATACTGTGAGTATAGACTCGAGGCAATAGCAAACTGGGGGGGCGTCAACCAGCGACTATCCCCACAAAGAGTAAAAGAAATCGTGGTCGTAGTAAAAAAATGTTGTAAACCCCTACCCTAGGTCTCTGTAAATGCAAACGTACATAAAAACTGCAAAGTGATCTCCCTGTGGGCCTGCTCTTGGGTAGCCTCAAATAAACGGGCCCACGAGGAGGTAGCTGGCATGAACTCCCGGACCCGACCCATATCGGTAAAAAATGTAATATCAAAGGTCCGGGGCGCATCCAGCTCCATCTCACGTAATCCACCTAAAAACCTGTATGCTGCAGTACCGCGGGGGATAGCACAAACAAACTGTGTCGTCTCTATTAAATCCTCTATAACCTCCTCCTCCTGTCCTCGTCCCTATCCCTAACCTCGACCTCGACCCGCTCTATGTGCTCCAGCCGCTGATGACTCAGCCATATCATCTGTAAACAATTTCAATCACAGGTCGGTAGGTATTATACGATTATCATTCATGTATTATACGTCTTGTATACAATCCGTACACAGCTCATATACGTTTTGTATACGCACTTATACGTCTCGTATGGGCTAAAAGCAAACAAGGAAAAAAAGTAAAAAAAATCGAATATTCAAGTGTATACGATCATATACAATTTGAATTAAGTTTTTTTTTTTCAAATTCAATTAAACAATCAATGTACGTTAGGCTAATCTATGTTATACGTTTTGTATACGCACTTATACGTCTCGTATGGGCTAAAAGCAAACAAGGAAAAAAGTAAAAAAAATTGAATATTCAAGTGTATACGATCGTATACAATTTGAATTCAGTTTTTTTTTTTTCAAATTCAATCAAACAATCAATGTACGTTAGGCTAATCTATGTTATACGATACGCTAATCTAACAAGTTACGTAATCTCAATCAATGTGGTGAATGAAGAAGATTAAGCTTATTGCTTTTGCTTTATGTTTATCAATTGGTCATTTGTTTGAGTCCTAACGGGTCGTAAGAGGATGGTAGTTTTAGCTGTTTTTTGTGTTTGTTTTGTTTGGTAGTCAAGGATAAATTTAATTCACCTATATCATAATAATGAACAACTTTCTTTTGATTGCCGTTATTGGAAACGATTACATTTAATTCACTCACAACATTACAAATAGAAGAATTATATTGGCACATCATTACAAATAAGAGAACTCTATATGTCCGTACATGAATTTAATTCACCTACATCATAATAATGAACAACTTTCTTTTGATTACCTGTATTGGAAACGATTACATTTAAAGGTTTTTTAACAAACAACTCCATTAAAAGTTAACATTTCAAATTCATAGCCAACCTAAATGCACGAATTTTTTCGTCTTGTATTCATCAACGATCTGCTTATATTGAATTATACGTTCATTGTAAAAGTTTTGCCAGCTCACTGCAGGTGTATTCCGTGTCGGTTGTCGCAATATCCTGACAGGGTAGGAATTGGATAATCCCCCTGTAACTTGACGTGAAAAAATGGCTTTCGTTAACATGAACGAGCGAAACGGTTTGATGACGGGTACTCTCTTCAGCTGTTGTAAACATGGGAAAAACGTAGTACAACCGATGTCGCTTAATAAGTGACAAATGACATTCCACCTGCTAGTTATCATGAGTCCAATGAAAGGCATTAGCAGCCACTTATCACCCAGTGCAAATTCTATACTATCCTAATCTAAGGAGTTTCGTGTCACACCCGTTCGATAGCGGAAGCGCGCGGTGTGAACTTGATTAGTTTTCATCGCATACGATATAAGTAAACAACTACATGATTAAAAACATACGATGTTCATCCAACCTTCCAACTCATCGCGGGATATAAAATACTAAATGAAAAATATATATAACATTTATAATAATTTTTAACAAAAAAATATAACATTTATATTTCATTTACAAAAATATATAACAACGTCATCCATATCAATCTAATAACATAACAACTATTTTAAAAAAATATAAAAAATTTTAATGTATTTTTATAATATTTAAGAAATATAACAATTTTAATTAATTTTATAAAAAAATATAACTTTTTTTGATTAATTTTGATCCTATTTAAAAATGTAACAATTTTGAATGTATTTTTTATTCACAATTTTATAATAATTTTTTAACACAAAAAATAACATTTCAAAAAGATATACTTTTTTAACTAACAAAATATAACATTTATAATTCTTTTTAAAAAATATATAACAACATGATCCAAATCAATCTCATAATATAACAAATATTTTAAAAAAATATAACAGTTTTTAATGTATTTTTATAATATATGAAAAAATATAACAATTTTAATTAATTTTATAAAAATATAACATTATTTAATTAATTTTTTATTATATTTAAAAAGTATAACAATTTTGAATGTTTTTTATTAATAATTTTATAATAATTTAACATATAACAAAAATATTATTTTTTAACCAACAAAATATAGCATTTATAATTCTTTTTAAAAAATATATAACAACGTCATCCATATCAATCTAATAATATAACAAATATTTTAAAAAAATATAACAATTTTTAATATATTTTTTTCTAATATTTAAAAAATATAACAATTTTAATTAATTTTATAAAAATACTACATTTTTAATTAATTTTTTATTATATTTAAAAAATATAACAATTTTTAATGTATTTTTTTAACAATTTTATAATAATTTTTAACAGAAAAAATATAACATTTACCAAAAATATATATCATTCGTACCTGATCAGTTTTGTACTGAACTTCAGGGTAAGCAGGTTGCTCATCACCCAATGACTCTTGCACGTAAGAAGGCTCACCAACGTCTTGTTGTACGTCTGAGGCACCATTAACGAAAAAGTTATTGCCATATTCTTTCTGTTCGTACTACGAGGCAATTTAACCGGCTTCATAATACGGAGACCCATAACTATGATCATAGTCAGGCACGACTAACTGAAAATAAAACAACGGTCAAATCATAATGACACATCTAAAAGCCTTCATAATAATAAGTAAATTTATATCTTACCTCGTTGAGATTTGGCAACAACGGTTGGCGGGGTACAACAAACTACAAAAATGAACTGGTAAAAGGTAATGATAAGTTTTACGCCGAATAGAAAAAGTAAATAAATACTTACCTCGTTGAGGTCTGGCAACAACGATTTATTATGATGGGGACGAAAGCCGGACACGACCTCCTCCGCGTGATCATCATTTCCTCTCCCATCGTAAGAATCAGGGACAACAGACCCCTCCGAATACAAATGGTATGCTAAGTATTTCATAAAAAAACAGAACAAGTTGGAAAAAATGCTATATCACACTGCTTTCCGGAATAAACGTTCTCGTATTTGTGTCGGACGACTCACCGAAAATGTGGTTGAACCAAGACATATTGTTAGCGAATGTAAATATATAATGAAGACGATATATATTATCCTCTTCGTTCATCGTTTAAATAGGGGAAGCAGAATGCATATTTACAATTCAATACGGATCGTATAGACCTATACGATTCGTATTGGGTTTGCATGTGAACCCTAGTTGTCAGTTTTGAAGGACAACTTAGTACTAATATGCATCGTACAAGTCTATACGAATGCGTATTATTCCACATGATGGGGACGACTGACTGACTGACTTGAAGTTCCAATGTAATACTAACCAAAAAAAATCACCAAAATGAGTCGAGTCGACTGACAAAGCAAATCAAAATGTTCCCCATCCCACTTTTTTGACCCCCCTTTTCTTTCTTCTCTCCTGCAAGTTTCGTCGCAAATGCGTTTTTACTCGTCGTGAATTCTCTTAGGTATCTTCTTTCACCATACCCATTTCGCCATTACTGTCATTTATCCACATTGTTTGTCTACATTTAGTCTAATTTCTTTCTGCTGCTATTCTTTAAGTTCCAGATGTTGTTAATTGCTTCATCTAGAGTTTTATTTGAGCTTTTTAGGTTGCTGATTTTGCTTGATGTGTACTGCTATTAGTAATGCTACATTTAGGGGTTTTTCTGCCTGCAGTGAGTTGATTCATTTGGCATTGTTTATCTGCATTTTGTGTAAGCTTTGAAATTTATTTGTGGTTTTTGGGTGCACTGCTATTGGGGCTTTACATCTGGGTGAATCTGCTCATTCAATTTTCACTAGGGATTGTAGAAAAAAAAACCCGAGCCCAACGGGAATGCCCCAAACAAATGGGATGGATAACAGGGTGAGTATTCGGGTATGGGGTTGATAAAAAAAAAAAAAAAAAACAAATTCTTGGGTTCGGATACGGGTATGGTATTAGGTGATACCTTACCTGATTACGATTACCTAGAATCATTTAACCAAGGGCGTAGCTTTGTGGGGGCGGGAGGGGGCGGCCAACCCCCAAACTTTTCACTCCGTAGTGGAGACTAGGTAGTTTTCGTATAAATTTTTTTGGGTATATACGTTTTTGACCCTCCGGTTTTATAGAAATTTTTGTTATATACGTTTTCGACCCCCCGGTCGGAAATCTCAAGCTTCGCCACTGCATTTAACCATTTACCCGAACCATATACTCAAAAATTTGGTCTTAGTTTTATTATTTCTTGACTATTGTCTACCGTCTAGTAATGAACTTTTTTTAGGATATGTATTTTATGATATCTATTATATATACTTTGAGGATGAACTATCTTTCGGGATTCGTATCACCACGTAATTTAACATATTTTGGATATTTCAAACAATTTATGGTGATGATGATATGTCTGCAGTTTATCATATTTCAATTTGTGGTAGTTGTTTGAAAACACAAAGTTATATAAACATTAGAAAGGTAGGACATAAACACATCTTTCAAAATCCCAACGGGCTTTTTTTAACGAATTAACGGGTATGCATGTTTCCCAACGGATAATTACCCGACAAATACCTGTCGCATACTCCCATTCAATCCCGAAATTTCACCATCAATGTATTAACTGATTTTTCAAGATTGAAGATTCAGTTGCTTCATTTTGTTCTGTAGGTAACCCGTCTTGTTATATTCACATATAATCTCTTTCGGTTTTCAACACACAGTTTCTTGATTCAAAGCTATGGCCACTCGTATATTACCAATATCAACGCCTTTAGAAACTCAAAACTCCATGAGGGTACTCACTGTTTCCGGGTTGAGAGTATCAAGCTTGAAGATGACCGACACAAAACATAACAGCATTGTTTCGTACACTCCCAAAAAGATAAAATGTTCAGCAATGAACAGATTCAACAACAAAGATCCCATTTTCAATCTACACCCCGAAGTGTATCTTCTCACAGGTGACGGAAACAAAACCGTAATTACTCCAGATAATAAAATAACCGATAGTTCACGAGATTCAACGAAGCCCGGTAGTTACAATGCAGCGAAGATTAAAGTGATCGGTGTTGGAGGAGGCGGGTCAAACGCGGTCAACCGTATGATTGAGAATGCAATGAAGGGTGTTGAGTTTTGGATAGTTAATACGGATGTTCAGGCTTTGAGGATGTCGCCGGTTTTTCCGAATCAGCGGTTGCAGATTGGTCAAGAGTTGACCCGTGGACTTGGTGCCGGTGGTAACCCGGATGTGGGTATGAATGCGGCGCAAGAGAGTAGATATTCTATTGAAGAAGCTCTTACTGGTTCAGATATGGTTTTTGTTACTGTAAGTTCAGATAAAGTTGTTTGTTTTTGTAGTTTTTTTTAACATAGGGGTATTTTAGTCTTTTCAGTAAAAACTTAACGGTAAATTGGATGGGGTTAACGGAGGTAGACTGTAATTGTTACAAAAGTGGAAGTACTTGTATTGTTTTGGTAAAATTGGGCTGTAAACAAGCTGAAATGTTGAGCTCGACCTTGGCTCGTCAAAAGCTCGAGCTAGCTCGTTTATTTTAAAAAGAAAATGAGTAAGTACACGGATGGTCCCAGTGGTTTACCAAAATTTTGGATGTAGTCCCTAGCTTCCCAAAAGTACATGGATGGTACCTGTGGTTTGCACTTTGTAACGCATTGAGTCCCCAACTTTTTCCAAATGTACATGGATGGTCCCTGTGGTTTGCATTTTGTAACACATTTATTCTCTAACTTGGAACTGCTAAAACTTTAGATTTGTTGGCTGGGAACTAAACGCGTTACAAAGTGCAAACCACGGGGACCATCCGTGCACTTTTGGAAAGCTAGGGACCAAATCCAAAATTTTGGTCAACCACAGGGACCATCCATGTACTTTACTAAGAAAAAGTTAAGTTTTATAGTTGTATTTTTTACACATGTTGATGTATATATATAAAGAGTAAAGTACATAGATGGTCCCAGTGGTTAACCAAAATTTTGGATATGATCCCTAGCTTTCCAAAAGTACATGGATGGTCCATGTGGTTTGCATTTTGTAACGTATTTAATTAATTCCCAGCTAACAAATCTAAAGGTTTTAACATGTCTAAGTTAGGGGCTAAATGCGTCTATGTTGTCAAAAGCACGCCTAGGAGCCCGGGCGCAACGAGGCGCACCTATAGCGCCTGGTGGTAGCCTAGGCGCAAAAATGGGTATTTTTTGCAAACCACAAGGACCATTTGTGTACTTTTGGAAAGTTGGGGAACAAATCCAAAATTTTGGTCAACCACAAGGACCAAATCCAAAATTTTGGTCAACCACAGGGACCATTGTACTTTACTCATATATAATATATATTTTTAACATACACATAATGCATAATTTATAAACTACGTAATTTGTATATTAAAAGTTGGGTTATAAGTTATGTATATTAAATCTGGGCTTTAATTTAAACGAGCCAAACAGGCGAGCTTACCTTTGCTTGGTCTTAGCTTGTTTACAAACCAAGCCGATTTCGTGCGGGCCACGAGCTTTTAGAACAACCCTAGATTATATTTCTGTTGGTTTTATTTCATGTAACTATTATGATTTCAAGCCACTATAATTAGTATTTTAATGCTTGGATAAACAGGTTCTGTCTCTATTTATTTTGAATATGTGGTCCTTAATCTGAAAAATATGTGTGCAGGCTGGAATGGGTGGAGGAACAGGTACGGGTGCGGGCCCCGTGATTGCAGGGATAGCAAAGTCAATGGGTATTTTGACCGTTGGTATTGTGACAACTCCCTTTTCTTTTGAGGGTAGGCGAAGAGCAATTCAAGCACAAGAAGGAATTGCAGCTTTGAGAGAAAATGTTGACACGTTGATCGTCATTCCAAATGATAAATTACTGACTGCGATTTCGGCTTCTACGCCGGTAACGGATGCTTTTAATCTAGCTGATGATATTCTTAGACAAGGGGTTCGTGGCATCTCAGATATAATTACGGTATAAAATTCACTAGCAAATGGTTAAGTGTTTAATAGTAGTCAATAGCAGTGGGTTAGCGGTTATCGGGCCTTCCAAAATATCAGTGTCAAATAGCGGTCCAGAATAGTGGAACCGCTATTATCGGCGCTATTGACCGCTATTTGACCACTATTGCCCGCTATTTGATCAATATTGACCGTTATTTGACCACTGTTTGACCGCCATTTGACCACTATTGCCCGCTATTTGATCACTATTGACCGTTATTTGACCACTGTTTGACCGCTATTTGACCACTATTGCCCGCTATTTGATCACTATTGACCGTCAATTGACCGCTATTTGATCACTATTGGCCGCAATTTGACTACTATTGGCCGCTATTTGACCACTATTGGCCGCTATTTGACCACTATTGACTGTTATTTGACCACTATTGACCGTTATTCTAGATGCCTTGGTTGATGTGGACTCAGAGGAAGATTTCATGGCTCACGATTAGATTATGTTTAAAATATTGGCACTTTTGAGTTTTGACTTTTGATATTACTATTAATATTATATATGTTTTTTGTTTTATACATGTATATATATAAATTCTGCATGGTATAAAATTACTGATATCCCACCGCTATTTGGTTTTGGGCCGCTATAACTGCATAGATACTCCATGTATACCGTTATTATTTTCATCATCAAATCTATACAGTGTGAAATCGGTACGAAGAAAAGAAATTGTTGCAACCAAGTTGTTTTATGAGGTCAAATGTAAAATTACCAAACAGGGTAAAATCAGTTAAATGATGTTGGTTGCTAAAACCGGAAAAAAGTGTAAAGTTCATTTCTGTTTCATGGAGTTCATCCTCTATATAATGAATGAATTAAGGAATAAATTCTCTCTAGATTAATTGGTTTTATACTTTTGTATTCTCACACATCTATACACATTTTCTTTTATACAATCAATGAGCCTTGTTACTTCTAATATGGGTTACGTAAAATTGCAGATACCAGGATTGGTTAATGTGGATTTTGCTGATATTCGAGCAATTATGGCGAATGCAGGCTCATCATTAATGGGGATAGGAACTGCAACTGGTAAGTTGAACACACACACACACTTGGTTAAACAAATTGGGATTTCATTTTTTTTAGGTTTTTAATTATCCCTCTGGTTTGCACTTTGTAACGCATTTAGTCCCCAACTTTGCCAAAACTACATGGGTGGTCCCTGTGGTTTGCATTTTGTAACCTTTATATTTGTTGGATGTGGACTACTTGCGTTACAAAGTGCAAACCACAGGGACTATCCGTTTACTTTTGGAAAGCTAGGGACTAAATCCAAAATTTTGGTAAACCACCACAGGTGACATTTTGTTAAATAAGCAAACAAACGTACCCAGTAAAATCTCACTTATAACTAAAAGCTAGTTTCTTGGTTTACAGGGAAAACAAGGGCAAGAGATGCTGCATTTAATGCAATTCAATCACCGTTGTTAGATATCGGTATCGAAAGAGCTACTGGAATTGTTTGGAATATAACTGGTGGTACAGATTTGACATTACTTGAGGTCTCTCTCTGATTTCTTTCTCTTTTAAAAAAATAATAATTATATTTATTATTTATTATTCTATATTTTTATGCTGATCATTTTTGCATTTATGATTCTTCATTTACCATTACTATAACTGTTGACATGTTTAAAAGATTCTATATCAATTTTATAGCTGTAACTAATCTGTTTGACTTTTTAAAGTCAAAGTAGAGAGAAAACTTGAAAGAGAAGGTAAATTTTGTGTTTTGTGAATTCTTCTGATGGTCAACAATGTTTAATTAGGGTCAAACAAACAAATGACATTCTTGTATTGCAGGTAAATACTGCAGCTGAGGTTATATACGATCTTGTGGACCCCAGTGCAAACTTAATCTTTGGAGCCGTAATTGACCCCTCAATAAGCGGTCAAGTAAGTTCACGATTTAAACTAATAATACCACAACAGTTTGAAGATTGAAATCTTTAACGATTTTTTTTTCATTTCTAAACATTTGAAAAATAAATGTCAATTTAGGTCAGTATCACTCTAATAGCAACCGGATTCAAGCCACAAGAAACTAACGACCCGCCTCACCAGGTACAGTTCGATCTAAAATTATATTAAAAGGTTCGTTAGGAATGGAGGTGGTGGCCCAACATAACCTGAATCGGCCCGTCTTTAAGTAAATGGGTTGAAATTGCAACTTATGTCGAAAATCTCAATTGCGTTGTCGCTTTGGTGTAAATGCAGGCAGATTCAACTGGAATCAACCGTCGGTCAACAAGTTTCGCAGAAGTCAACTCAGTGGAAATTCCTGAATTCTTAAGGAAAAAAGGGCGGTCACGCTACCCACGAGCTTAGTATATAAACAGAAACATGCTTGTAAAATTTAAAATGGGTTGTCCAAGACATTTTTAAGAAATTACTGTGCCTATTTTTACCCAAGTAGCAGATGACAACTGCCAACTATATTAGTTGCTATATGTGTTTTATTAAACAAGTTTAGGGTTTAAAAGAAACATTTGAAAGTTGTACTTGATGCTTATGTAATGGGTTACTCAAAGATGTGTATTATTTCTTCTTGCAATCATATAATTGGAAATAAAATTGGAATTAATTCTGATGAAAATCCATCTCCCGTTTGGTTTCTAAATTTGATAGTGGAATTGAAAAAGTAAAAAGAGCCATATTACAAAACTACCCTCATCCATCTCTCATTTATAAGCCATATTACAAAATCCTATCCATCGTCCTTTATTTATATCAGTGTGTCATTTATCTTCAATACTTACAGAAATCATACTCAATGTTTGCAAACCCTTGCATGTTATGTCCTTTAACCCTAACTCAGTTAATTTTTTTTGTGGTTAAATCTGACCAAATGGACCCCACATGAGGGTATTTTGGTCATTTTACTCTCATGTGGGGTCCATTTGGTTAGATTTAACTACAAAAATACCCTCATGTGGGATCTATTTAATCAGATTTAACCACAAAAATTAACTGAGTTAAGGTTAAATGACATAATTTGCAAGGGTTTGCACGTTAAGGTTAAAGGACATAATTTGCAAGGGTTTGCAAACATCGAGTATGTTTTCTGTAATTATTAAAGATAAATGAAACAGTTTGCAATAAATGACATACATAAATAATGATTTTTGTAATTTACTCTATTTTTTAAACATTCCCTGCGGAATGTTTAAATTCCATCACTAGATCCATGGAAAGTTGAAATCCATTAAATGGTGGAATTTATTTCAAATGCAATTTCATTGTTGTTAACCAAACAATTCTTTATGGAATTAATTCCATTTCCAATTCATGCAAATTCCACCAACCAAATGCACCTAAGGGTGTTTATAAACGGATCAAACCGAAACAAGTTAGCCGGTTTGAGATCCAAACGATACGGTTCAGGGTTTTGGTTATAAAGTTTTAATGACTTGGTCCAATTTAAAACATTGAAACCAGTTGTATAACCTTCATTAACTATTTATATATATATATATATAGTGTGAGGTTCATTGGGGAACACTTAAAAAGTGGGGAACAGCGGGGAACCGACTCAAACGAACTCCGATTGGACTCA